>NW_028301715.1:52460293-52773350 GCF_037042655.1 Diuraphis noxia
AAATTCGGGAAAAAATTGGGTAAAAAATGGTGATAATTCCGCTAAATATCGTTTAAAGTCATTTGTATTGAACTAATCATACTTTTTATATTTTTATCGTTAAGTTCACATTATTTTACATCTAAAACACGTCTTTACAATACATTTGGGTGAATATAAAAGGTCGTAAAAAAATTTTGAAATACAGGTGATGAATCCGCTAAATATCGTCTTAAGTCATTTCTATTAAACTAATCATACTTTTTATATTTTTAACGTTAAGTTCACATTATTTTACATCTAAAACACGTCTTTACAATACATTTGGGTGAATATAAAAGGTCGTAAAAAAATTTTGAAATACAGGTGATGAATCCGCTAAATATCGTCTTAAGTCATTTCTATTAAACTAATCATACTTTTTATATTTTTAACGTTAAGTTCACATTATTTTACATCTAAAACACGTATTTACAATACATTTGGGTGAATACAAAAAATAGAAAAAAAATTTGGGAAAAAATTGGGTAAAAAATGGTGATAATTCCGCTAAATATCGTTTAAAGTCATTTGTATTGAACTAATCATACTTTTTATATTTTTATCGTTAAGTTCACATTATTTTACATCTAAAATACGTATTTACAATACATTTGGGTGAATACAAAAAATAGAAAAAAAATTTGGGAAAAAATTGGGTAAAAAATGGTGATAATTCCGCTAAATATCGTTTAAAGTCATTTGTATTGAACTAATCATACTTTTTATATTTTTATCGTTAAGTTCACATTATTTTACATCTAAAACACGTCTTTACAATACATTTGGGTGAATATAAAAGGTCGTAAAAAAATTTTGAAATACAGGTGATGAATCCGCCAAATATCGTCTTAAGTCATTTCTATTAAACTAATCATACTTTTTATACTTTTAACGTTAAGTTCACATTATTTTACATCTAAAACACGTATTTACAATACATTTGGGTGAATACAAAAAATAGAAAAAAAATTTGGGAAAAAATTGGGTAAAAAATGGTGATAATTCCGCTAAATATCGTTTAAAGTCATTTGTATTGAACTAATCATACTTTTTATATTTTTATCGTTAAGTTCACATTATTTTACATCTAAAACACGTCTTTACAATACATTTGGGTGAATATAAAAGGTCGTAAAAAAATTTTGAAATACAGGTGATGAATCCGCTAAATATCGTCTTAAGTCATTTCTATTAAACTAATCATACTTTTTATATTTTTAACGTTAAGTTCACATTATTTTACATCTAAAACACGTCTTTACAATACATTTGGGTGAATATAAAAGGTCGTAAAAAAATTTTGAAATACAGGTGATGAATCCGCTAAATATCGTCTTAAGTCATTTCTATTAAACTAATCATACTTTTTATATTTTTAACGTTAAGTTCACATTATTTTACATCTAAAACACGTATTTACAATACATTTGGGTGAACACAAAAAATAGAAAAAAAATTTGGGAAAAAAATGGTGATAATTCCGCTAAATATCGTTTAAAGTCATTTGTATTGAACTAATCATACTTTTTATATTTTTATCTTTAAGTTCACATTATTTTACATCTAAAACACGTATTTACAATACATTTGGGTGAATACAAAAAATAGAAAAAAAATTTGGGAAAAAATTGGGTAAAAAATGGTGATAATTCCGCTAAATATCGTTTAAAGTCATTTGTATTGAACTAATCATACTTTTTATATTTTTATCGTTAAGTTCACATTATTTTACATCTAAAACACGTCTTTACAATACATTTGGGTGAATAGAAAAGGTCGTAAAAAAATTTTGAAATACAGGTGATGAATCCGCTAAATATCGTCTTAAGTCATTTCTATTAAACTAATCATACTTTTTATATTTTTAACGTTAAGTTCACATTATTTTACATCTAAAACACGTCTTTACAATACATTTGGGTGAATATAAAAGGTCGTAAAAAAATTTTGAAATACAGGTGATGAATCCGCTAAATATCGTCTTAAGTCATTTCTATTAAACTAATCATACTTTTTATATTTTTAACGTTAAGTTCACATGATTTTACATCTAAAACACGTATTTACAATACATTTGGGTGAATACAAAAAATAGAAAAAAAATTTGGGAAAAAAATGGTGATAATTCCGCTAAATATCGTTTAAAGTCATTTGTATTGAACTAATCATACTTTTTATATTTTTATCGTTAATTTCACATTATTTTACATCTAAAACACGTATTTACAATACATTTGGGTGAATACAAAAAATAGAAAAAAAATTTGGGAAAAAATTGGGTAAAAAATGGTGATAATTCCGCTAAATATCGTTTAAAGTCATTTGTATTGAACTAATCATACTTTTTATATTTTTATCGTTAAGTTCACATTATTTTACATCTAAAACACGTCTTTACAATACATTTGGGTGAATATAAAAGGTCGTAAAAAAATTTTGAAATACAGGTGATGAATCCGCTAAATATCGTCTTAAGTCATTTCTATTAAACTAATCATACTTTTTATATTTTTAACGTTAAGTTCACATTATTTTACATCTAAAACACGTATTTACAATACATTTGGGTGAATACAAAAAATAGAAAAAAAATTCGGGAAAAAATTGGGTAAAAAATGGTGATAATTCCGCTAAATATCGTTTAAAGTCATTTGTATTGAACTAATCATACTTTTTATATTTTTATCGTTAAGTTCACATTATTTTACATCTAAAACACGTCTTTACAATACATTTGGGTGAATATAAAAGGTCGTAAAAAAATTTTGAAATACAGGTGATGAATCCGCTAAATATCGTCTTAAGTCATTTCTATTAAACTAATCATACTTTTTATATTTTTAACGTTAAGTTCACATTATTTTACATCTAAAACACGTCTTTACAATACATTTGGGTGAATATAAAAGGTCGTAAAAAAATTTTGAAATACAGGTGATGAATCCGCTAAATATCGTCTTAAGTCATTTCTATTAAACTAATCATACTTTTTATATTTTTAACGTTAAGTTCACATTATTTTACATCTAAAACACGTATTTACAATACATTTGGGTGAATACAAAAAATAGAAAAAAAATTTGGGAAAAAAATGGTGATAATTCCGCTAAATATCGTTTAAAGTCATTTGTATTGAACTAATCATACTTTTTATATTTTTATCTTTAAGTTCACATTATTTTACATCTAAAACACGTATTTACAATACATTTGGGTGAATACAAAAAATAGAAAAAAAATTTGGGAAAAAATTGGGTAAAAAATGGTGATAATTCCGCTAAATATCGTTTAAAGTCATTTGTATTGAACTAATCATACTTTTTATATTTTTATCGTTAAGTTCACATTATTTTACATCTAAAATACGTATTTACAATACATTTGGGTGAATACAAAAAATAGAAAAAAAATTTGGGAAAAAATTGGGTAAAAAATGGTGATAATTCCGCTAAATATCGTTTAAAGTCATTTGTATTGAACTAATCATACTTTTTATATTTTTATCGTTAAGTTCACATTATTTTACATCTAAAACACGTCTTTACAATACATTTGGGTGAATATAAAAGGTCGTAAAAAAATTTTGAAATACAGGTGATGAATCCGCCAAATATCGTCTTAAGTCATTTCTATTAAACTAATCATACTTTTTATACTTTTAACGTTAAGTTCACATTATTTTACATCTAAAACACGTATTTACAATACATTTGGGTGAATACAAAAAATAGAAAAAAAATTTGGGAAAAAATTGGGTAAAAAATGGTGATAATTCCGCTAAATATCGTTTAAAGTCATTTGTATTGAACTAATCATACTTTTTATATTTTTATCGTTAAGTTCACATTATTTTACATCTAAAACATGTCTTTACAATACATTTGGGTGAATATAAAAGGTCGTAAAAAAATTTTGAAATACAGGTGATGAATCCGCTAAATATCGTCTTAAGTCATTTCTATTAAACTAATCATACTTTTTATATTTTTAACGTTAAGTTCACATTATTTTACATCTAAAACACGTCTTTACAATACATTTAGGTGAATATAAAAGGTCGTAAAAAAATTTTGAAATACAGGTGATGAATCCGCTAAATATCGTCTTAAGTCATTTCTATTAAACTAATCATACTTTTTATATTTTTAACGTTAAGTTCACATTATTTTACATCTAAAACACGTATTTACAATACATTTGGGTGAATACAAAAAATAGAAAAAAAATTTGGGAAAAAATTGGGTAAAAAATGGTGATAATTCCGCTAAATATCGTTTAAAGTCATTTGTATTGAACTAATCATACTTTTTATATTTTTATCGTTAAGTTCACATTATTTAACATCTAAAATACGTATTTACAATACATTTGGGTGAATACAAAAAATAGAAAAAAAATTTGGGAAAAAATTGGGTAAAAAATGGTGATAATTCCGCTAAATATCGTTTAAAGTCATTTGTATTGAACTAATCATACTTTTTATATTTTTATCGTTAAGTTCACATTATTTTACATCTAAAACACGTCTTTACAATACATTTGGGTGAATATAAAAGGTCGTAAAAAAATTTTGAAATACAGGTGATGAATCCGCCAAATATCGTCTTAAGTCATTTCTATTAAACTAATCATACTTTTTATACTTTTAACGTTAAGTTCACATTATTTTACATCTAAAACACGTATTTACAATACATTTGGGTGAATACAAAAAATAGAAAAAAAATTTGGGAAAAAATTGGGTAAAAAATGGTGATAATTCCGCTAAATATCGTTTAAAGTCATTTGTATTGAACTAATCATACTTTTTATATTTTTATCGTTAAGTTCACATTATTTTACATCTAAAACACGTCTTTACAATACATTTGGGTGAATATAAAAGGTCGTAAAAAAATTTTGAAATACAGGTGATGAATCCGCTAAATATCGTCTTAAGTCATTTCTATTAAACTAATCATACTTTTTATATTTTTAACGTTAAGTTCACATTATTTTACATCTAAAACACGTCTTTACAATACATTTGGGTGAATATAAAAGGTCGTAAAAAAATTTTGAAATACAGGTGATGAATCCGCTAAATATCGTCTTAAGTCGTTTCTATTAAACTAATCATACTTTTTATATTTTTAACGTTAAGTTCACATTATTTTACATCTAAAACACGTATTTACAATACATTTGGGTGAATACAAAAAATAGAAAAAAAATTTGGGAAAAAAATGGTGATAATTCCGCTAAATATCGTTTAAAGTCATTTGTATTGAACTAATCATACTTTTTATATTTTTATCTTTAAGTTCACATTATTTTACATCTAAAACACGTATTTACAATACATTTGGGTGAATACAAAAAATAGAAAAAAAATTTGGGAAAAAATTGGGTAAAAAATGGTGATAATTCCGCTAAATATCGTTTAAAGTCATTTGTATTGAACTAATCATACTTTTTATATTTTTATCGTTAAGTTCACATTATTTTACATCTAAAACACGTCTTTACAATACATTTGGGTGAATAGAAAAGGTCGTAAAAAAATTTTGAAATACAGGTGATGAATCCGCTAAATATCGTCTTAAGTCATTTCTATTAAACTAATCATACTTTTTATATTTTTAACGTTAAGTTCACATTATTTTACATCTAAAACACGTCTTTACAATACATTTGGGTGAATATAAAAGGTCGTAAAAAAATTTTGAAATACAGGTGATGAATCCGCTAAATATCGTCTTAAGTCATTTCTATTAAACTAATCATACTTTTTATATTTTTAACGTTATGTTCACATGATTTTACATCTAAAACACGTATTTACAATACATTTGGGTGAATACAAAAAATAGAAAAAAAATTTGGGAAAAAAATGGTGATAATTCCGCTAAATATCGTTTAAAGTCAGTTGTATTGAACTAATCATACTTTTTATATTTTTATCGTTAATTTCACATTATTTTACATCTAAAACACGTATTTACAATACATTTGGGTGAATACAAAAAATAGAAAAAAAATTTGGGAAAAAATTGGGTAAAAAATGGTGATAATTCCGCTAAATATCGTTTAAAGTCATTTGTATTGAACTAATCATACTTTTTATATTTTTATCGTTAAGTTCACATTATTTTACATCTAAAACACGTCTTTACAATACATTTGGGTGAATATAAAAGGTCGTAAAAAAATTTTGAAATACAGGTGATGAATCCGCTAAATATCGTCTTAAGTCATTTCTATTAAACTAATCATACTTTTTATATTTTTAACGTTAAGTTCACATTATTTTACATCTAAAACACGTATTTACAATACATTTGGGTGAATACAAAAAATAGAAAAAAAATTCGGGAAAAAATTGGGTAAAAAATGGTGATAATTCCGCTAAATATCGTTTAAAGTCATTTGTATTGAACTAATCATACTTTTTATATTTTTATCGTTAAGTTCACATTATTTTACATCTAAAACACGTCTTTACAATACATTTGGGTGAATATAAAAGGTCGTAAAAAAATTTTGAAATACAGGTGATGAATCCGCTAAATATCGTCTTAAGTCATTTCTATTAAACTAATCATACTTTTTATATTTTTAACGTTAAGTTCACATTATTTTACATCTAAAACACGTCTTTACAATACATTTGGGTGAATATAAAAGGTCGTAAAAAAATTTTGAAATACAGGTGATGAATCCGCTAAATATCGTCTTAAGTCATTTCTATTAAACTAATCATACTTTTTATATTTTTAACGTTAAGTTCACATTATTTTACATCTAAAACACGTATTTACAATACATTTGGGTGAATACAAAAAATAGAAAAAAAATTTGGGAAAAAAATGGTGATAATTCCGCTAAATATCGTTTAAAGTCATTTGTATTGAACTAATCATACTTTTTATATTTTTATCTTTAAGTTCACATTATTTTATATCTAAAACACGTATTTACAATACATTTGGGTGAATACAAAAAATAGAAAAAAAATTTGGGAAAAAATTGGGTAAAAAATGGTGATAATTCCGCTAAATATCGTTTAAAGTCATTTGTATTGAACTAATCATACTTTTTATATTTTTATCGTTAAGTTCACATTATTTTACATCTAAAACACGTCTTTACAATACATTTGGGTGAATAGAAAAGGTCGTAAAAAAATTTTGAAATACAGGTGATGAATCCGCTAAATATCGTCTTAAGTCATTTCTATTAAACTAATCATACTTTTTATATTTTTAACGTTAAGTTCACATTATTTTACATCTAAAACACGTCTTTACAATACATTTAGGTGAATATAAAAGGTCGTAAAAAAATTTTGAAATACAGGTGATGAATCCGCTAAATATCGTCTTAAGTCATTTCTATTAAACTAATCATACTTTTTATATTTTTAACGTTAAGTTCACATTATTTTACATCTAAAACAAGTATTTACAATACATTTGGGTGAATACAAAAAATAGAAAAAAAATTTGGGAAAAAATTGGGTAAAAAATGGTGATAATTCCGCTAAATATCGTTTAAAGTCATTTGTATTGAACTAATCATACTTTTTATATTTTTATCGTTAAGTTCACATTATTTAACATCTAAAATACGTATTTACAATACATTTGGGTGAATACAAAAAATAGAAAAAAAATTTGGGAAAAAATTGGGTAAAAAATGGTGATAATTCCGCTAAATATCGTTTAAAGTCATTTGTATTGAACTAATCATACTTTTTATATTTTTATCGTTAAGTTCACATTATTTTACATCTAAAACACGTCTTTACAATACATTTGGGTGAATATAAAAGGTCGTAAAAAAATTTTGAAATACAGGTGATGAATCCGCCAAATATCGTCTTAAGTCATTTCTATTAAACTAATCATACTTTTTATATTTTTAACGTTAAGTTCACATTATTTTACATCTAAAACACGTATTTACAATACATTTGGGTGAATACAAAAAATAGAAAAAAAATTTGGGAAAAAATTGGGTAAAAAATGGTGATAATTCCGCTAAATATCGTTTAAAGTCATTTGTATTGAACTAATCATACTTTTTATATTTTTATCGTTAAGTTCACATTATTTTACATCTAAAATACGTATTTACAATACATTTGGGTGAATACAAAAAATAGAAAAAAAATTTGGGAAAAAATTGGGTAAAAAATGGTGATAATTCCGCTAAATATCGTTTAAAGTCATTTGTATTGAACTAATCATACTTTTTATATTTTTATCGTTAAGTTCACATTATTTTACATCTAAAACACGTCTTTACAATACATTTGGGTGAATATAAAAGGTCGTAAAAAAATTTTGAAATACAGGTGATGAATCCGCCAAATATCGTCTTAAGTCATTTCTATTAAACTAATCATACTTTTTATACTTTTAACGTTAAGTTCACATTATTTTACATCTAAAACACGTATTTACAATACATTTGGGTGAATACAAAAAATAGAAAAAAAATTTGGGAAAAAATTGGGTAAAAAATGGTGATAATTCCGCTAAATATCGTTTAAAGTCATTTGTATTGAACTAATCATACTTTTTATATTTTTATCGTTAAGTTCACATTATTTTACATCTAAAACACGTCTTTACAATACATTTGGGTGAATATAAAAGGTCGTAAAAAAATTTTGAAATACAGGTGATGAATCCGCTAAATATCGTCTTAAGTCATTTCTATTAAACTAATCATACTTTTTATATTTTTAACGTTAAGTTCACATTATTTTACATCTAAAACACGTCTTTACAATACATTTGGGTGAATATAAAAGGTCGTAAAAAAATTTTGAAATACAGGTGATGAATCCGCTAAATATCGTCTTAAGTCATTTCTATTAAACTAATCATACTTTTTATATTTTTAACGTTAAGTTCACATTATTTTACATCTAAAACACGTATTTACAATACATTTGGGTGAATACAAAAAATAGAAAAAAAATTTGGGAAAAAATTGGGTAAAAAATGGTGATAATTCCGCTAAATATCGTTTAAAGTCATTTGTATTGAACTAATCATACTTTTTATATTTTTATCGTTAAGTTCACATTATTTTACATCTAAAATACGTATTTACAATACATTTGGGTGAATACAAAAAATAGAAAAAAAATTTGGGAAAAAATTGGGTAAAAAATGGTGATAATTCCGCTAAATATCGTTTAAAGTCATTTGTATTGAACTAATCATACTTTTTATATTTTTATCGTTAAGTTCACATTATTTTACATCTAAAACACGTCTTTACAATACATTTGGGTGAATATAAAAGGTCGTAAAAAAATTTTGAAATACAGGTGATGAATCCGCCAAATATCGTCTTAAGTCATTTCTATTAAACTAATCATACTTTTTATACTTTTAACGTTAAGTTCACATTATTTTACATCTAAAACACGTATTTACAATACATTTGGGTGAATACAAAAAATAGAAAAAAAATTTGGGAAAAAATTGGGTAAAAAATGGTGATAATTCCGCTAAATATCGTTTAAAGTCATTTGTATTGAACTAATCATACTTTTTATATTTTTATCGTTAAGTTCACATTATTTTACATCTAAAACACGTCTTTACAATACATTTGGGTGAATATAAAAGGTCGTAAAAAAATTTTGAAATACAGGTGATGAATCCGCTAAATATCGTCTTAAGTCATTTCTATTAAACTAATCATACTTTTTATATTTTTAACGTTAAGTTCACATTATTTTACATCTAAAACACGTCTTTACAATACATTTGGGTGAATATAAAAGGTCGTAAAAAAATTTTGAAATACAGGTGATGAATCCGCTAAATATCGTCTTAAGTCATTTCTATTAAACTAATCATACTTTTTATATTTTTAACGTTAAGTTCACATTATTTTACATCTAAAACACGTATTTACAATACATTTGGGTGAATACAAAAAATAGAAAAAAAATTTGGGAAAAAAATGGTGATAATTCCGCTAAATATCGTTTAAAGTCATTTGTATTGAACTAATCATACTTTTTATATTTTTATCTTTAAGTTCACATTATTTTACATCTAAAACACGTATTTACAATACATTTGGGTGAATACAAAAAATAGAAAAAAAATTAGGGAAAAAATTGGGTAAAAAATGGTGATAATTCCGCTAAATATCGTTTAAAGTCATTTGTATTGAACTAATCATACTTTTTATATTTTTATCGTTAAGTTCACATTATTTTACATCTAAAACACGTCTTTACAATACATTTGGGTGAATAGAAAAGGTCGTAAAAAAATTTTGAAATACAGGTGATGAATCCGCTAAATATCGTCTTAAGTCATTTCTATTAAACTAATCATACTTTTTATATTTTTAACGTTAAGTTCACATTATTTTACATCTAAAACAAGTATTTACAATACATTTGGGTGAATACAAAAAATAGAAAAAAAATTTGGGAAAAAATTGGGTAAAAAATGGTGATAATTCCGCTAAATATCGTTTAAAGTCATTTGTATTGAACTAATCATACTTTTTATATTTTTATCGTTAAGTTCACATTATTTAACATCTAAAATACGTATTTACAATACATTTGGGTGAATACAAAAAATAGAAAAAAAATTTGGGAAAAAATTGGGTAAAAAATGGTGATAATTCCGCTAAATATCGTTTAAAGTCATTTGTATTGAACTAATCATACTTTTTATATTTTTATCGTTAAGTTCACATTATTTTACATCTAAAACACGTCTTTACAATACATTTGGGTGAATATAAAAGGTCGTAAAAAAATTTTGAAATACAGGTGATGAATCCGCCAAATATCGTCTTAAGTCATTTCTATTAAACTAATCATACTTTTTATATTTTTAACGTTAAGTTCACATTATTTTACATCTAAAACACGTATTTACAATACATTTGGGTGAATACAAAAAATAGAAAAAAAATTTGGGAAAAAATTGGGTAAAAAATGGTGATAATTCCGCTAAATATCGTTTAAAGTCATTTGTATTGAACTAATCATACTTTTTATATTTTTATCGTTAAGTTCACATTATTTTACATCTAAAATACGTATTTACAATACATTTGGGTGAATACAAAAAATAGAAAAAAAATTTGGGAAAAAATTGGGTAAAAAATGGTGATAATTCCGCTAAATATCGTTTAAAGTCATTAGTATTGAACTAATCATACTTTTTATATTTTTATCGTTAAGTTCACATTATTTTACATCTAAAACACGTCTTTACAATACATTTGGGTGAATATAAAAGGTCGTAAAAAAATTTTGAAATACAGGTGATGAATCCGCCAAATATCGTCTTAAGTCATTTCTATTAAACTAATCATACTTTTTATACTTTTAACGTTAAGTTCACATTATTTTACATCTAAAACACGTATTTACAATACATTTGGGTGAATACAAAAAATAGAAAAAAAATTTGGGAAAAAATTGGGTAAAAAATGGTGATAATTCCGCTAAATATCGTTTAAAGTCATTTGTATTGAACTAATCATACTTTTTATATTTTTATCGTTAAGTTCACATTATTTTACATCTAAAACACGTCTTTACAATACATTTGGGTGAATATAAAAGGTCGTAAAAAAATTTTGAAATACAGGTGATGAATCCGCTAAATATCGTCTTAAGTCATTTCTATTAAACTAATCATACTTTTTATATTTTTAACGTTAAGTTCACATTATTTTACATCTAAAACACGTCTTTACAATACATTTGGGTGAATATAAAAGGTCGTAAAAAAATTTTGAAATACAGGTGATGAATCCGCTAAATATCGTCTTAAGTCATTTCTATTAAACTAATCATACTTTTTATATTTTTAACGTTAAGTTCACATTATTTTACATCTAAAACACGTATTTACAATACATTTGGGTGAATACAAAAAATAGAAAAAAAATTTGGGAAAAAATTGGGTAAAAAATGGTGATAATTCCGCTAAATATCGTTTAAAGTCATTTGTATTGAACTAATCATACTTTTTATATTTTTATCGTTAAGTTCACATTATTTTACATCTAAAATACGTATTTACAATACATTTGGGTGAATACAAAAAATAGAAAAAAAATTTGGGAAAAAATTGGGTAAAAAATGGTGATAATTCCGCTAAATATCGTTTAAAGTCATTTGTATAGAACTAATCATACTTTTTATATTTTTATCGTTAAGTTCACATTATTTTACATCTAAAACACGTCTTTACAATACATTTGGGTGAATATAAAAGGTCGTAAAAAAATTTTGAAATACAGGTGATGAATCCGCCAAATATCGTCTTAAGTCATTTCTATTAAACTAATCATACTTTTTATACTTTTAACGTTAAGTTCACATTATTTTACATCTAAAACACGTATTTACAATACATTTGGGTGAATACAAAAAATAGAAAAAAAATTTGGGAAAAAATTGGGTAAAAAATGGTGATAATTCCGCTAAATATCGTTTAAAGTCATTTGTATTGAACTAATCATACTTTTTATATTTTTATCGTTAAGTTCACATTATTTTACATCTAAAACACGTCTTTACAATACATTTGGGTGAATATAAAAGGTCGTAAAAAAATTTTGAAATACAGGTGATGAATCCGCTAAATATCGTCTTAAGTCATTTCTATTAAACTAATCATACTTTTTATATTTTTAACGTTAAGTTCACATTATTTTACATCTAAAACACGTCTTTACAATACATTTGGGTGAATATAAAAGGTCGTAAAAAAATTTTGAAATACAGGTGATGAATCCGCTAAATATCGTCTTAAGTCATTTCTATTAAACTAATCATACTTTTTATATTTTTAACGTTAAGTTCACATTATTTTACATCTAAAACACGTATTTACAATACATTTGGGTGAATACAAAAAATAGAAAAAAAATTTGGGAAAAAAATGGTGATAATTCCGCTAAATATCGTTTAAAGTCATTTGTATTGAACTAATCATACTTTTTATATTTTTATCTTTAAGTTCACATTATTTTACATCTAAAACACGTATTTACAATACATTTGGGTGAATACAAAAAATAGAAAAAAAATTTGGGAAAAAATTGGGTAAAAAATGGTGATAATTCCGCTAAATATCGTTTAAAGTCATTTGTATTGAACTAATCATACTTTTTATATTTTTATCGTTAAGTTCACATTATTTTACATCTAAAACACGTCTTTACAATACATTTGGGTGAATAGAAAAGGTCGTAAAAAAATTTTGAAATACAGGTGATGAATCCGCTAAATATCGTCTTAAGTCATTTCTATTAAACTAATCATACTTTTTATATTTTTAACGTTAAGTTCACATTATTTTACATCTAAAACACGTCTTTACAATACATTTGGGTGAATATAAAAGGTCGTAAAAAAATTTTGAAATACAGGTGATGAATCCGCTAAATATCGTCTTAAGTCATTTCTATTAAACTAATCATACTTTTTATATTTTTAACGTTAAGTTCACATGATTTTACATCTAAAACACGTATTTACAATACATTTGGGTGAATACAAAAAATAGAAAAAAAATTTGGGAAAAAAATGGTGATAATTCCGCTAAATATCGTTTAAAGTCATTTGTATTGAACTAATCATACTTTTTATATTTTTATCGTTAATTTCACATTATTTTACATCTAAAACACGTATTTACAATACATTTGGGTGAATACAAAAAATAGAAAAAAAATTTGGGAAAAAATTGGGTAAAAAATGGTGATAATTCCGCTAAATATCGTTTAAAGTCATTAGTATTGAACTAATCATACTTTTTATATTTTTATCGTTAAGTTCACATTATTTTACATCTAAAACACGTCTTTACAATACATTTGGGTGAATATAAAAGGTCGTAAAAAAATTTTGAAATACAGGTGATGAATCCGCCAAATATCGTCTTAAGTCATTTCTATTAAACTAATCATACTTTTTATACTTTTAACGTTAAGTTCACATTATTTTACATCTAAAACACGTATTTACAATACATTTGGGTGAATACAAAAAATAGAAAAAAAATTTGGGAAAAAATTGGGTAAAAAATGGTGATAATTCCGCTAAATATCGTTTAAAGTCATTTGTATTGAACTAATCATACTTTTTATATTTTTATCGTTAAGTTCACATTATTTTACATCTAAAACACGTCTTTACAATACATTTGGGTGAATATAAAAGGTCGTAAAAAAATTTTGAAATACAGGTGATGAATCCGCTAAATATCGTCTTAAGTCATTTCTATTAAACTAATCATACTTTTTATATTTTTAACGTTAAGTTCACATTATTTTACATCTAAAACACGTCTTTACAATACATTTGGGTGAATATAAAAGGTCGTAAAAAAATTTTGAAATACAGGTGATGAATCCGCTAAATATCGTCTTAAGTCATTTCTATTAAACTAATCATACTTTTTATATTTTTAACGTTAAGTTCACATTATTTTACATCTAAAACACGTATTTACAATACATTTGGGTGAATACAAAAAATAGAAAAAAAATTTGGGAAAAAATTGGGTAAAAAATGGTGATAATTCCGCTAAATATCGTTTAAAGTCATTTGTATTGAACTAATCATACTTTTTATATTTTTATCGTTAAGTTCACATTATTTTACATCTAAAATACGTATTTACAATACATTTGGGTGAATACAAAAAATAGAAAAAAAATTTGGGAAAAAATTGGGTAAAAAATGGTGATAATTCCGCTAAATATCGTTTAAAGTCATTTGTATAGAACTAATCATACTTTTTATATTTTTATCGTTAAGTTCACATTATTTTACATCTAAAACACGTCTTTACAATACATTTGGGTGAATATAAAAGGTCGTAAAAAAATTTTGAAATACAGGTGATGAATCCGCCAAATATCGTCTTAAGTCATTTCTATTAAACTAATCATACTTTTTATACTTTTAACGTTAAGTTCACATTATTTTACATCTAAAACACGTATTTACAATACATTTGGGTGAATACAAAAAATAGAAAAAAAATTTGGGAAAAAATTGGGTAAAAAATGGTGATAATTCCGCTAAATATCGTTTAAAGTCATTTGTATTGAACTAATCATACTTTTTATATTTTTATCGTTAAGTTCACATTATTTTACATCTAAAACACGTCTTTACAATACATTTGGGTGAATATAAAAGGTCGTAAAAAAATTTTGAAATACAGGTGATGAATCCGCTAAATATCGTCTTAAGTCATTTCTATTAAACTAATCATACTTTTTATATTTTTAACGTTAAGTTCACATTATTTTACATCTAAAACACGTCTTTACAATACATTTGGGTGAATATAAAAGGTCGTAAAAAAATTTTGAAATACAGGTGATGAATCCGCTAAATATCGTCTTAAGTCATTTCTATTAAACTAATCATACTTTTTATATTTTTAACGTTAAGTTCACATTATTTTACATCTAAAACACGTATTTACAATACATTTGGGTGAATACAAAAAATAGAAAAAAAATTTGGGAAAAAAATGGTGATAATTCCGCTAAATATCGTTTAAAGTCATTTGTATTGAACTAATCATACTTTTTATATTTTTATCTTTAAGTTCACATTATTTTACATCTAAAACACGTATTTACAATACATTTGGGTGAATACAAAAAATAGAAAAAAAATTTGGGAAAAAATTGGGTAAAAAATGGTGATAATTCCGCTAAATATCGTTTAAAGTCATTTGTATTGAACTAATCATACTTTTTATATTTTTATCGTTAAGTTCACATTATTTTACATCTAAAACACGTCTTTACAATACATTTGGGTGAATAGAAAAGGTCGTAAAAAAATTTTGAAATACAGGTGATGAATCCGCTAAATATCGTCTTAAGTCATTTCTATTAAACTAATCATACTTTTTATATTTTTAACGTTAAGTTCACATTATTTTACATCTAAAACACGTCTTTACAATACATTTGGGTGAATATAAAAGGTCGTAAAAAAATTTTGAAATACAGGTGATGAATCCGCTAAATATCGTCTTAAGTCATTTCTATTAAACTAATCATACTTTTTATATTTTTAACGTTAAGTTCACATGATTTTACATCTAAAACACGTATTTACAATACATTTGGGTGAATACAAAAAATAGAAAAAAAATTTGGGAAAAAAATGGTGATAATTCCGCTAAATATCGTTTAAAGTCATTTGTATTGAACTAATCATACTTTTTATATTTTTATCGTTAATTTCACATTATTTTACATCTAAAACACGTATTTACAATACATTTGGGTGAATACAAAAAATAGAAAAAAAATTTGGGAAAAAATTGGGTAAAAAATGGTGATAATTCCGCTAAATATCGTTTAAAGTCATTTGTATTGAACTAATCATACTTTTTATATTTTTATCGTTAAGTTCACATTATTTTACATCTAAAACACGTCTTTACAATACATTTGGGTGAATATAAAAGGTCGTAAAAAAATTTTGAAATACAGGTGATGAATCCGCTAAATATCGTCTTAAGTCATTTCTATTAAACTAATCATACTTTTTATATTTTTAACGTTAAGTTCACATTATTTTACATCTAAAACACGTCTTTACAATACATTTGGGTGAATATAAAAGGTCGTAAAAAAATTTTGAAATACAGGTGATGAATCCGCTAAATATCGTCTTAAGTCATTTCTATTAAACTAATCATACTTTTTATATTTTTAACGTTAAGTTCACATTATTTTACATCTAAAACACGTATTTACAATACATTTGGGTGAATACAAAAAATAGAAAAAAAATTTGGGAAAAAAATGGTGATAATTCCGCTAAATATCGTTTAAAGTCATTTGTATTGAACTAATCATACTTTTTATATTTTTATCGTTAAGTTCACATTATTTAACATCTAAAATACGTATTTACAATACATTTGGGTGAATACAAAAAATAGAAAAAAAATTTGGGAAAAAATTGGGTAAAAAATGGTGATAATTCCGCTAAATATCGTTTAAAGTCATTTGTATTGAACTAATCATACTTTTTATATTTTTATCGTTAAGTTCACATTATTTTACATCTAAAACACGTCTTTACAATACATTTGGGTGAATATAAAAGGTCGTAAAAAAATTTTGAAATACAGGTGATGAATCCGCCAAATATCGTCTTAAGTCATTTCTATTAAACTAATCATACTTTTTATACTTTTAACGTTAAGTTCACATTATTTTACATCTAAAACACGTATTTACAATACATTTGGGTGAATACAAAAAATAGAAAAAAAATTTGGGAAAAAATTGGGTAAAAAATGGTGATAATTCCGCTAAATATCGTTTAAAGTCATTTGTATTGAACTAATCATACTTTTTATATTTTTATCGTTAAGTTCACATTATTTTACATCTAAAACACGTCTTTACAATACATTTGGGTGAATATAAAAGGTCGTAAAAAAATTTTGAAATACAGGTGATGAATCCGCTAAATATCGTCTTAAGTCATTTCTATTAAACTAATCATACTTTTTATATTTTTAACGTTAAGTTCACATTATTTTACATCTAAAACACGTCTTTACAATACATTTGGGTGAATATAAAAGGTCGTAAAAAAATTTTGAAATACAGGTGATGAATCCGCTAAATATCGTCTTAAGTCATTTCTATTGAACTAATCATACTTTTTATATTTTTATCGTTAAGTTCACATTATTTTACATCTAAAACACGTCTTTACAATACATTTGGGTGAATAGAAAAGGTCGTAAAAAAATTTTGAAATACAGGTGATGAATCCGCTAAATATCGTCTTAAGTCATTTCTATTAAACTAATCATACTTTTTATATTTTTAACGTTAAGTTCACATTATTTTACATCTAAAACACGTCTTTACAATACATTTGGGTGAATATAAAAGGTCGTAAAAAAATTTTGAAATACAGGTGATGAATCCGCTAAATATCGTCTTAAGTCATTTCTATTAAACTAATCATACTTTTTATATTTTTAACGTTAAGTTCACATTATTTTACATCTAAAACACGTATTTACAATACATTTGGGTGAATACAAAAAATAGAAAAAAAATTCGGGAAAAAATTGGGTAAAAAATGGTGATAATTCCGCTAAATATCGTTTAAAGTCATTTGTATTGAACTAATCATACTTTTTATATTTTTATCGTTAAGTTCACATTATTTTACATCTAAAACACGTCTTTACAATACATTTGGGTGAATATAAAAGGTCGTAAAAAAATTTTGAAATACAGGTGATGAATCCGCTAAATATCGTCTTAAGTCATTTCTATTAAACTAATCATACTTTTTATATTTTTAACGTTAAGTTCACATTATTTTACATCTAAAACACGTCTTTACAATACATTTGGGTGAATATAAAAGGTCGTAAAAAAATTTTGAAATACAGGTGATGAATCCGCTAAATATCGTCTTAAGTCATTTCTATTAAACTAATCATACTTTTTATATTTTTAACGTTAAGTTCACATTATTTTACATCTAAAACACGTATTTACAATACATTTGGGTGAATACAAAAAATAGAAAAAAAATTTGGGAAAAAAATGGTGATAATTCCGCTAAATATCGTTTAAAGTCATTTGTATTGAACTAATCATACTTTTTATATTTTTATCTTTAAGTTCACATTATTTTATATCTAAAACACGTATTTACAATACATTTGGGTGAATACAAAAAATAGAAAAAAAATTTGGGAAAAAATTGGGTAAAAAATGGTGATAATTCCGCTAAATATCGTTTAAAGTCATTTGTATTGAACTAATCATACTTTTTATATTTTTATCGTTAAGTTCACATTATTTTACATCTAAAACACGTCTTTACAATACATTTGGGTGAATAGAAAAGGTCGTAAAAAAATTTTGAAATACAGGTGATGAATCCGCTAAATATCGTCTTAAGTCATTTCTATTAAACTAATCATACTTTTTATATTTTTAACGTTAAGTTCACATTATTTTACATCTAAAACACGTCTTTACAATACATTTGGGTGAATATAAAAGGTCGTAAAAAAATTTTGAAATACAGGTGATGAATCCGCTAAATATCGTCTTAAGTCATTTCTATTAAACTAATCATACTTTTTATATTTTTAACGTTAAGTTCACATTATTTTACATCTAAAACACGTATTTACAATACATTTGGGTGAATACAAAAAATAGAAAAAAAATTTGGGAAAAAAATGGTGATAATTCCGCTAAATATCGTTTAAAGTCATTTGTATTGAACTAATCATACTTTTTATATTTTTATCGTTAATTTCACATTATTTTACATCTAAAACACGTATTTACAATACATTTGGGTGAATACAAAAAATAGAAAAAAAATTTGGGAAAAAATTGGGTAAAAAATGGTGATAATTCCGCTAAATATCGTTTAAAGTCATTTGTATTGAACTAATCATACTTTTTATATTTTTATCGTTAAGTTCACATTATTTTACATCTAAAACACGTCTTTACAATACATTTGGGTGAATATAAAAGGTCGTAAAAAAATTTTGAAATACAGGTGATGAATCCGCTAAATATCGTCTTAAGTCATTTCTATTAAACTAATCATACTTTTTATATTTTTAACGTTAAGTTCACATTATTTTACATCTAAAACACGTATTTACAATACATTTGGGTGAATACAAAAAATAGAAAAAAAATTCGGGAAAAAATTGGGTAAAAAATGGTGATAATTCCGCTAAATATCGTTTAAAGTCATTTGTATTGAACTAATCATACTTTTTATATTTTTATCGTTAAGTTCACATTATTTTACATCTAAAACACGTCTTTACAATACATTTGGGTGAATATAAAAGGTCGTAAAAAAATTTTGAAATACAGGTGATGAATCCGCCAAATATCGTCTTAAGTCATTTCTATTAAACTAATCATACTTTTTATACTTTTAACGTTAAGTTCACATTATTTTACATCTAAAACACGTATTTACAATACATTTGGGTGAATACAAAAAATAGAAAAAAAATTTGGGAAAAAATTGGGTAAAAAATGGTGATAATTCCGCTAAATATCGTTTAAAGTCATTTGTATTGAACTAATCATACTTTTTATATTTTTATCGTTAAGTTCACATTATTTTACATCTAAAACACGTCTTTACAATACATTTGGGTGAATATAAAAGGTCGTAAAAAAATTTTGAAATACAGGTGATGAATCCGCTAAATATCGTCTTAAGTCATTTCTATTAAACTAATCATACTTTTTATATTTTTAACGTTAAGTTCACATTATTTTACATCTAAAACACGTCTTTACAATACATTTGGGTGAATATAAAAGGTCGTACAAAAATTTTGAAATACAGGTGATGAATCCGCTAAATATCGTCTTAAGTCATTTCTATTAAACTAATCATACTTTTTATATTTTTAACGTTAAGTTCACATTATTTTACATCTAAAACACGTATTTACAATACATTTGGGTGAATACAAAAAATAGAAAAAAAATTTGGGAAAAAAATGGTGATAATTCCGCTAAATATCGTTTAAAGTCATTTGTATTGAACTAATCATACTTTTTATATTTTTATCTTTAAGTTCACATTATTTTACATCTAAAACACGTATTTACAATACATTTGGGTGAATACAAAAAATAGAAAAAAAATTTGGGAAAAAATTGGGTAAAAAATGGTGATAATTCCGCTAAATATCGTTTAAAGTCATTTGTATTGAACTAATCATACTTTTTATATTTTTATCGTTAAGTTCACATTATTTTACATCTAAAACACGTCTTTACAATACATTTGGGTGAATAGAAAAGGTCGTAAAAAAATTTTGAAATACAGGTGATGAATCCGCTAAATATCGTCTTAAGTCATTTCTATTAAACTAATCATACTTTTTATATTTTTAACGTTAAGTTCACATTATTTTACATCTAAAACACGTCTTTACAATACATTTGGGTGAATATAAAAGGTCGTAAAAAAATTTTGAAATACAGGTGATGAATCCGCTAAATATCGTCTTAAGTCATTTCTATTAAACTAATCATACTTTTTATATTTTTAACGTTAAGTTCACATGATTTTACATCTAAAACACGTATTTACAATACATTTGGGTGAATACAAAAAATAGAAAAAAAATTTGGGAAAAAAATGGTGATAATTCCGCTAAATATCGTTTAAAGTCATTTGTATTGAACTAATCATACTTTTTATATTTTTATCGTTAATTTCACATTATTTTACATCTAAAACACGTATTTACAATACATTTGGGTGAATACAAAAAATAGAAAAAAAATTTGGGAAAAAATTGGGTAAAAAATGGTGATAATTCCGCTAAATATCGTTTAAAGTCATTTGTATTGAACTAATCATACTTTTTATATTTTTATCGTTAAGTTCACATTATTTTACATCTAAAACACGTCTTTACAATACATTTGGGTGAATATAAAAGGTCGTAAAAAAATTTTGAAATACAGGTGATGAATCCGCTAAATATCGTCTTAAGTCATTTCTATTAAACTAATCATACTTTTTATATTTTTAACGTTAAGTTCACATTATTTTACATCTAAAACACGTATTTACAATACATTTGGGTGAATACAAAAAATAGAAAAAAAATTCGGGAAAAAATTGGGTAAAAAATGGTGATAATTCCGCTAAATATCGTTTAAAGTCATTTGTATTGAACTAATCATACTTTTTATATTTTTATCGTTAAGTTCACATTATTTTACATCTAAAACACGTCTTTACAATACATTTGGGTGAATATAAAAGGTCGTAAAAAAATTTTGAAATACAGGTGATGAATCCGCTAAATATCGTCTTAAGTCATTTCTATTAAACTAATCATACTTTTTATATTTTTAACGTTAAGTTCACATTATTTTACATCTAAAACACGTCTTTACAATACATTTGGGTGAATATAAAAGGTCGTAAAAAAATTTTGAAATACAGGTGATGAATCCGCTAAATATCGTCTTAAGTCATTTCTATTAAACTAATCATACTTTTTATATTTTTAACGTTAAGTTCACATTATTTTACATCTAAAACACGTATTTACAATACATTTGGGTGAATACAAAAAATAGAAAAAAAATTTGGGAAAAAAATGGTGATAATTCCGCTAAATATCGTTTAAAGTCATTTGTATTGAACTAATCATACTTTTTATATTTTTATCTTTAAGTTCACATTATTTTACATCTAAAACACGTATTTACAATACATTTGGGTGAATACAAAAAATAGAAAAAAAATTTGGGAAAAAATTGGGTAAAAAATGGTGATAATTCCGCTAAATATCGTTTAAAGTCATTTGTATTGAACTAATCATACTTTTTATATTTTTATCGTTAAGTTCACATTATTTTACATCTAAAACACGTCTTTACAATACATTTGGGTGAATATAAAAGGTCGTAAAAAAATTTTGAAATACAGGTGATGAATCCGCTAAATATCGTCTTAAGTCATTTCTATTAAACTAATCATACTTTTTATATTTTTAACGTTAAGTTCACATTATTTTACATCTAAAACACGTATTAACAATACATTTGGGTGAATACAAAAAATAGAAAAAAAATTTGGGAAAAAAATGGTGATAATTCCGCTAAATATCGTTTAAAGTCATTTGTATTGAACTAATCATACTTTTTATATTTTTATCGTTAAGTTCACATTATTTTACATCTAAAACACGTATTTACAATACATTTGGGTGAATACAAAAAATAGAAAAAAAATTTGGGAAAAAATTGGGTAAAAAATGGTGATAATTCCACTAAATATCGTTTAAAGTCATTTGTATTGAACTAATCATACTTTTTATATTTTTATCGTTAAGTTCACATTATTTTATATCTAAAACACGTATTTACAATACATTTGGGTGAATACAAAAAATAGAAAAAAAATTAGGGAAAAATTTGGTAAAAAATTGTGATAATTTCGCTAAATATCGATTAAAGTCATTTGTATTGAACTAATCATACTTTTTATATTTTTATCGTTAAGTTCACATTATTTTACATCTAAAACACGTCTTTACAATACATTTGGGTGAATAGAAAAGGTCGTAAAAAAATTTTGAAATACAGGTGATGAATCCGCTAAATATCGTCTTAAGTCATTTCTATTAAACTAATCATACTTTTTATATTTTTAACGTTAAGTTCACATTATTTTACATCTAAAACACGTCTTTACAATACATTTGGGTGAATATAAAAGGTCGTAAAAAAATTTTGAAATACAGGTGATGAATCCGCTAAATATCGTCTTAAGTCATTTCTATTAAACTAATCATACTTTTTATATTTTTAACGTTAAGTTCACATTATTTTACATCTAAAACACGTATTTACAATACATTTGGGTGAATACAAAAAATAGAAAAAAAATTTGGGAAAAAAATGGTGATAATTCCGCTAAATATCGTTTAAAGTCATTTGTATTGAACTAATCATACTTTTTATATTTTTATCGTTAATTTCACATTATTTTACATCTAAAACACGTATTTACAATACATTTGGGTGAATACAAAAAATAGAAAAAAAATTTGGGAAAAAATTGGGTAAAAAATGGTGATAATTCCGCTAAATATCGTTTAAAGTCATTTGTATTGAACTAATCATACTTTTTATATTTTTATCGTTAAGTTCACATTATTTTACATCTAAAACACGTCTTTACAATACATTTGGGTGAATATAAAAGGTCGTAAAAAAATTTTGAAATACAGGTGATGAATCCGCTAAATATCGTCTTAAGTCATTTCTATTAAACTAATCATACTTTTTATATTTTTAACGTTAAGTTCACATTATTTTACATCTAAAACACGTATTTACAATACATTTGGGTGAATACAAAAAATAGAAAAAAAATTCGGGAAAAAATTGGGTAAAAAATGGTGATAATTCCGCTAAATATCGTTTAAAGTCATTTGTATTGAACTAATCATACTTTTTATATTTTTATCGTTAAGTTCACATTATTTTACATCTAAAACACGTCTTTACAATACATTTGGGTGAATATAAAAGGTCGTAAAAAAATTTTGAAATACAGGTGATGAATCCGCCAAATATCGTCTTAAGTCATTTCTATTAAACTAATCATACTTTTTATACTTTTAACGTTAAGTTCACATTATTTTACATCTAAAACACGTATTTACAATACATTTGGGTGAATACAAAAAATAGAAAAAAAATTTGGGAAAAAATTGGGTAAAAAATGGTGATAATTCCGCTAAATATCGTTTAAAGTCATTTGTATTGAACTAATCATACTTTTTATATTTTTATCGTTAAGTTCACATTATTTTACATCTAAAACACGTCTTTACAATACATTTGGGTGAATATAAAAGGTCGTAAAAAAATTTTGAAATACAGGTGATGAATCCGCTAAATATCGTCTTAAGTCATTTCTATTAAACTAATCATACTTTTTATATTTTTAACGTTAAGTTCACATTATTTTACATCTAAAACACGTCTTTACAATACATTTGGGTGAATATAAAAGGTCGTACAAAAATTTTGAAATACAGGTGATGAATCCGCTAAATATCGTCTTAAGTCATTTCTATTAAACTAATCATACTTTTTATATTTTTAACGTTAAGTTCACATTATTTTACATCTAAAACACGTATTTACAATACATTTGGGTGAATACAAAAAATAGAAAAAAAATTTGGGAAAAAAATGGTGATAATTCCGCTAAATATCGTTTAAAGTCATTTGTATTGAACTAATCATACTTTTTATATTTTTATCTTTAAGTTCACATTATTTTACATCTAAAACACGTATTTACAATACATTTGGGTGAATACAAAAAATAGAAAAAAAATTTGGGAAAAAATTGGGTAAAAAATGGTGATAATTCCGCTAAATATCGTTTAAAGTCATTTGTATTGAACTAATCATACTTTTTATATTTTTATCGTTAAGTTCACATTATTTTACATCTAAAACACGTCTTTACAATACATTTGGGTGAATATAAAAGGTCGTAAAAAAATTTTGAAATACAGGTGATGAATCCGCTAAATATCGTCTTAAGTCATTTCTATTAAACTAATCATACTTTTTATATTTTTAACGTTAAGTTCACATTATTTTACATCTAAAACACGTCTTTACAATACATTTGGGTGAATATAAAAGGTCGTACAAAAATTTTGAAATACAGGTGATGAATCCGCTAAATATCGTCTTAAGTCATTTCTATTAAATTAATCATACTTTTTATATTTTTAACGTTAAGTTCACATTATTTTACATCTAAAACACGTATTTACAATACATTTGGGTGAATACAAAAAATAGAAAAAAAATTTGGGAAAAAAATGGTGATAATTCCGCTAAATATCGTTTAAAGTCATTTGTATTGAACTAATCATACTTTTTATATTTTTATCTTTAAGTTCACATTATTTTACATCTAAAACACGTATTTACAATACATTTGGGTGAATACAAAAAATAGAAAAAAAATTTGGGAAAAAATTGGGTAAAAAATGGTGATAATTCCGCTAAATATCGTTTAAAGTCATTTGTATTGAACTAATCATACTTTTTATATTTTTATCGTTAAGTTCACATTATTTTACATCTAAAACACGTCTTTACAATACATTTGGGTGAATAGAAAAGGTCGTAAAAAAATTTTGAAATACAGGTGATGAATCCGCTAAATATCGTCTTAAGTCATTTCTATTAAACTAATCATACTTTTTATATTTTTAACGTTAAGTTCACATTATTTTACATCTAAAACTCGTCTTTACAATACATTTGGGTGAATATAAAAGGTCGTAAAAAAATTTTGAAATACAGGTGATGAATCCGCTAAATATCGTCTTAAGTCATTTCTATTAAACTAATCATACTTTTTATATTTTTAACGTTAAGTTCACATGATTTTACATCTAAAACACGTATTTACAATACATTTGGGTGAATACAAAAAATAGAAAAAAAATTTGGGAAAAAAATGGTGATAATTCCGCTAAATATCGTTTAAAGTCATTTGTATTGAACTAATCATACTTTTTATATTTTTATCGTTAATTTCACATTATTTTACATCTAAAACACGTATTTACAATACATTTGGGTGAATACAAAAAATAGAAAAAAAATTTGGGAAAAAATTGGGTAAAAAATGGTGATAATTCCGCTAAATATCGTTTAAAGTCATTTGTATTGAACTAATCATACTTTTTATATTTTTATCGTTAAGTTCACATTATTTTACATCTAAAACACGTCTTTACAATACATTTGGGTGAATATAAAAGGTCGTAAAAAAATTTTGAAATACAGGTGATGAATCCGCTAAATATCGTCTTAAGTCATTTCTATTAAACTAATCATACTTTTTATATTTTTAACGTTAAGTTCACATTATTTTACATCTAAAACACGTATTTACAATACATTTGGGTGAATACAAAAAATAGAAAAAAAATTCGGGAAAAAATTGGGTAAAAAATGGTGATAATTCCGCTAAATATCGTTTAAAGTCATTTGTATTGAACTAATCATACTTTTTATATTTTTATCGTTAAGTTCACATTATTTTACATCTAAAACACGTCTTTACAATACATTTGGGTGAATATAAAAGGTCGTAAAAAAATTTTGAAATACAGGTGATGAATCCGCTAAATATCGTCTTAAGTCATTTCTATTAAACTAATCATACTTTTTATATTTTTAACGTTAAGTTCACATTATTTTACATCTAAAACACGTCTTTACAATACATTTGGGTGAATATAAAAGGTCGTAAAAAAATTTTGAAATACAGGTGATGAATCCGCTAAATATCGTCTTAAGTCATTTCTATTAAACTAATCATACTTTTTATATTTTTAACGTTAAGTTCACATTATTTTACATCTAAAACACGTATTTACAATACATTTGGGTGAATACAAAAAATAGAAAAAAAATTTGGGAAAAAAATGGTGATAATTCCGCTAAATATCGTTTAAAGTCATTTGTATTGAACTAATCATACTTTTTATATTTTTAACGTTAAGTTCACATTATTTTACATCTAAAACACGTATTTACAATACATTTGGGTGAATACAAAAAATAGAAAAAAAATTCGGGAAAAAATTGGGTAAAAAATGGTGATAATTCCGCTAAATATCGTTTAAAGTCATTTGTATTGAACTAATCATACTTTTTATATTTTTATCGTTAAGTTCACATTATTTTACATCTAAAACACGTCTTTACAATACATTTGGGTGAATATAAAAGGTCGTAAAAAAATTTTGAAATACAGGTGATGAATCCGCCAAATATCGTCTTAAGTCATTTCTATTAAACTAATCATACTTTTTATACTTTTAACGTTAAGTTCACATTATTTTACATCTAAAACACGTATTTACAATACATTTGGGTGAATACAAAAAATAGAAAAAAAATTTGGGAAAAAATTGGGTAAAAAATGGTGATAATTCCGCTAAATATCGTTTAAAGTCATTTGTATTGAACTAATCATACTTTTTATATTTTTATCGTTAAGTTCGCATTATTTTACATCTAAAACACGTCTTTACAATACATTTGGGTGAATATAAAAGGTCGTAAAAAAATTTTGAAATACAGGTGATGAATCCGCTAAATATCGTCTTAAGTCATTTCTATTAAACTAATCATACTTTTTATATTTTTAACGTTAAGTTCACATTATTTTACATCTAAAACACGTCTTTACAATACATTTGGGTGAATATAAAAGGTCGTACAAAAATTTTGAAATACAGGTGATGAATCCGCTAAATATCGTCTTAAGTCATTTCTATTAAACTAATCATACTTTTTATATTTTTAACGTTAAGTTCACATTATTTTACATCTAAAACACGTATTTACAATACATTTGGGTGAATACAAAAAATAGAAAAAAAATTTGGGAAAAAAATGGTGATAATTCCGCTAAATATCGTTTAAAGTCATTTGTATTGAACTAATCATACTTTTTATATTTTTATCTTTAAGTTCACATTATTTTACATCTAAAACACGTATTTACAATACATTTGGGTGAATACAAAAAATAGAAAAAAAATTTGGGAAAAAATTGGGTAAAAAATGGTGATAATTCCGCTAAATATCGTTTAAAGTCATTTGTATTGAACTAATCATACTTTTTATATTTTTATCGTTAAGTTCACATTATTTTACATCTAAAACACGTCTTTACAATACATTTGGGTGAATATAAAAGGTCGTAAAAAAATTTTGAAATACAGGTGATGAATCCGCTAAATATCGTCTTAAGTCATTTCTATTAAACTAATCATACTTTTTATATTTTTAACGTTAAGTTCACATTATTTTACATCTAAAACACGTCTTTACAATACATTTGGGTGAATATAAAAGGTCGTACAAAAATTTTGAAATACAGGTGATGAATCCGCTAAATATCGTCTTAAGTCATTTCTATTAAATTAATCATACTTTTTATATTTTTAACGTTAAGTTCACATTATTTTACATCTAAAACACGTATTTACAATACATTTGGGTGAATACAAAAAATAGAAAAAAAATTTGGGAAAAAAATGGTGATAATTCCGCTAAATATCGTTTAAAGTCATTTGTATTGAACTAATCATACTTTTTATATTTTTATCTTTAAGTTCACATTATTTTACATCTAAAACACGTATTTACAATACATTTGGGTGAATACAAAAAATAGAAAAAAAATTTGGGAAAAAATTGGGTAAAAAATGGTGATAATTCCGCTAAATATCGTTTAAAGTCATTTGTATTGAACTAATCATACTTTTTATATTTTTATCGTTAAGTTCACATTATTTTACATCTAAAACACGTCTTTACAATACATTTGGGTGAATAGAAAAGGTCGTAAAAAAATTTTGAAATACAGGTGATGAATCCGCTAAATATCGTCTTAAGTCATTTCTATTAAACTAATCATACTTTTTATATTTTTAACGTTAAGTTCACATTATTTTACATCTAAAACTCGTCTTTACAATACATTTGGGTGAATATAAAAGGTCGTAAAAAAATTTTGA
Source organism: Diuraphis noxia (assembly GCF_037042655.1). Lineage (NCBI taxonomy): Eukaryota > Metazoa > Arthropoda > Insecta > Hemiptera > Aphididae > Diuraphis > Diuraphis noxia. Next base: position 52,489,492 of record NW_028301715.1, read on the forward strand.
AATACAGGTGATGAATCCGCTAAATATCGTCTTAAGTCATTTCTATTAAACTAATCATACTTTTTATATTTTTAACGTTAAGTTCACATGATTTTACATCTAAAACACGTATTTACAATACATTTGGGTGAATACAAAAAATAGAAAAAAAATTTGGGAAAAAAATGGTGATAATTCCGCTAAATATCGTTTAAAGTCATTTGTATTGAACTAATCATACTTTTTATATTTTTATCGTTAATTTCACATTATTTTACATCTAAAACACGTATTTACAATACATTTGGGTGAATACAAAAAATAGAAAAAAAATTTGGGAAAAAATTGGGTAAAAAATGGTGATAATTCCGCTAAATATCGTTTAAAGTCATTTGTATTGAACTAATCATACTTTTTATATTTTTATCGTTAAGTTCACATTATTTTACATCTAAAACACGTCTTTACAATACATTTGGGTGAATATAAAAGGTCGTAAAAAAATTTTGAAATACAGGTGATGAATCCGCTAAATATCGTCTTAAGTCATTTCTATTAAACTAATCATACTTTTTATATTTTTAACGTTAAGTTCACATTATTTTACATCTAAAACACGTATTTACAATACATTTGGGTGAATACAAAAAATAGAAAAAAAATTCGGGAAAAAATTGGGTAAAAAATGGTGATAATTCCGCTAAATATCGTTTAAAGTCATTTGTATTGAACTAATCATACTTTTTATATTTTTATCGTTAAGTTCACATTATTTTACATCTAAAACACGTCTTTACAATACATTTGGGTGAATATAAAAGGTCGTAAAAAAATTTTGAAATACAGGTGATGAATCCGCTAAATATCGTCTTAAGTCATTTCTATTAAACTAATCATACTTTTTATATTTTTAACGTTAAGTTCACATTATTTTACATCTAAAACACGTCTTTACAATACATTTGGGTGAATATAAAAGGTCGTAAAAAAATTTTGAAATACAGGTGATGAATCCGCTAAATATCGTCTTAAGTCATTTCTATTAAACTAATCATACTTTTTATATTTTTAACGTTAAGTTCACATTATTTTACATCTAAAACACGTATTTACAATACATTTGGGTGAATACAAAAAATAGAAAAAAAATTTGGGAAAAAAATGGTGATAATTCCGCTAAATATCGTTTAAAGTCATTTGTATTGAACTAATCATACTTTTTATATTTTTATCTTTAAGTTCACATTATTTTACATCTAAAACACGTATTTACAATACATTTGGGTGAATACAAAAAATAGAAAAAAAATTAGGGAAAAATTTGGTAAAAAATTGTGATAATTTCGCTAAATATCGATTAAAGTCATTTGTATTGAACTAATCATACTTTTTATATTTTTGTCGTTAAGTTCACATTATTTTACATCTAAAACACGTCTTTACAATACATTTGGGTGAATATAAAAGGTCGTAAAAAAATTTTGAAATACAGGTGATGAATCCGCTAAATATCGTTTTAAGTCATTTCTATTAAACTAATCATACTTTTTATATTTTTAACGTTAAGTTCAGATTATTTTACATCTAAAACACGTATTTACAATACATTTGGGTAAATACAAAAAATAGAAAAAAAATTTGGGAAAAAATTGGGTAAAAAATGGTGATAATTCCGCTAAATATCGTTTAAAGTCATTTGTATTGAACTAATCATACTTTTTATATTTTTATCGTTAAGTTCACATAATTTTACATCTAAAACACGTCTTTACAATACATTTGGGTAAATATAAAAGGTCGTAAAAAAATTTTGAAATACAGGTGATGAATCCGCTAAATATCGTCTTAAGTCATTTCTATTAAACTAATCATACTTTTTATATTTTTAACGTTAAGTTCACATTATTTTACATCTAAAACACGTCTTTACAATACATTTGGGTGAATACAAAAAATAGAAAAAAAATTTGGGAAAAAAATGGTGATAATTCCGCTAAATATCGTTTAAAGTCATTTGTATTGAACTAATCATACTTTTTATATTTTTATCGTTAAGTTCACATTATTTTACATCTAAAACACGTATTTACAATACATTTGGGTGAATACAAAAAATAGAAAAAAAATTTGGGAAAAAATTGGGTAAAAAATGGTGATAATTCCGCTAAATATCGTTTAAAGTCATTTGTATTGAACTAATCATACTTTTTATATTTTTATCGTTAAGTTCACATTATTTTACATCTAAAACACGTATTTACAATACATTTGGGTGAATACAAAAAATAGAAAAAAAATTTGGGAAAAAAATGGTGATAATTCCGCTAAATATCGTTTAAAGTCATTTGTATTGAACTAATCATACTTTTTATATTTTTATCGTTAATTTCACATTATTTTACATCTAAAACACGTATTTACAATACATTTGGGTGAATACAAAAAATAGAAAAAAAATTTGGGAAAAAATTGGGTAAAAAATGGTGATAATTCCGCTAAATATCGTTTAAAGTCATTTGTATTGAACTAATCATACTTTTTATATTTTTATCGTTAAGTTCACATTATTTTACATCTAAAACACGTCTTTACAATACATTTGGGTGAATATAAAAGGTCGTAAAAAAATTTTGAAATACAGGTGATGAATCCGCTAAATATCGTCTTAAGTCATTTCTATTAAACTAATCATACTTTTTATATTTTTAACGTTAAGTTCACATTATTTTACATCTAAAACACGTATTTACAATACATTTGGGTGAATACAAAAAATAGAAAAAAAATTCGGGAAAAAATTGGGTAAAAAATGGTGATAATTCCGCTAAATATCGTTTAAAGTCATTTGTATTGAACTAATCATACTTTTTATATTTTTATCGTTAAGTTCACATTATTTTACATCTAAAACACGTCTTTACAATACATTTGGGTGAATATAAAAGGTCGTAAAAAAATTTTGAAATACAGGTGATGAATCCGCCAAATATCGTCTTAAGTCATTTCTATTAAACTAATCATACTTTTTATACTTTTAACGTTAAGTTCACATTATTTTACATCTAAAACACGTATTTACAATACATTTGGGTGAATACAAAAAATAGAAAAAAAATTTGGGAAAAAATTGGGTAAAAAATGGTGATAATTCCGCTAAATATCGTTTAAAGTCATTTGTATTGAACTAATCATACTTTTTATATTTTTATCGTTAAGTTCACATTATTTTACATCTAAAACACGTCTTTACAATACATTTGGGTGAATATAAAAGGTCGTAAAAAAATTTTGAAATACAGGTGATGAATCCGCTAAATATCGTCTTAAGTCATTTCTATTAAACTAATCATACTTTTTATATTTTTAACGTTAAGTTCACATTATTTTACATCTAAAACACGTATTTACAATACATTTGGGTGAATACAAAAAATAGAAAAAAAATTCGGGAAAAAATTGGGTAAAAAATGGTGATAATTCCGCTAAATATCGTTTAAAGTCATTTGTATTGAACTAATCATACTTTTTATATTTTTATCGTTAAGTTCACATTATTTTACATCTAAAACACGTCTTTACAATACATTTGGGTGAATATAAAAGGTCGTAAAAAAATTTTGAAATACAGGTGATGAATCCGCCAAATATCGTCTTAAGTCATTTCTATTAAACTAATCATACTTTTTATACTTTTAACGTTAAGTTCACATTATTTTACATCTAAAACACGTATTTACAATACATTTGGGTGAATACAAAAAATAGAAAAAAAATTTGGGAAAAAATTGGGTAAAAAATGGTGATAATTCCGCTAAATATCGTTTAAAGTCATTTGTATTGAACTAATCATACTTTTTATATTTTTATCGTTAAGTTCACATTATTTTACATCTAAAACACGTCTTTACAATACATTTGGGTGAATATAAAAGGTCGTAAAAAAATTTTGAAATACAGGTGATGAATCCGCTAAATATCGTCTTAAGTCATTTCTATTAAACTAATCATACTTTTTATATTTTTAACGTTAAGTTCACATTATTTTACATCTAAAACACGTCTTTACAATACATTTGGGTGAATATAAAAGGTCGTACAAAAATTTTGAAATACAGGTGATGAATCCGCTAAATATCGTCTTAAGTCATTTCTATTAAACTAATCATACTTTTTATATTTTTAACGTTAAGTTCACATTATTTTACATCTAAAACACGTATTTACAATACATTTGGGTGAATACAAAAAATAGAAAAAAAATTTGGGAAAAAAATGGTGATAATTCCGCTAAATATCGTTTAAAGTCATTTGTATTGAACTAATCATACTTTTTATATTTTTATCTTTAAGTTCACATTATTTTACATCTAAAACACGTATTTACAATACATTTGGGTGAATACAAAAAATAGAAAAAAAATTTGGGAAAAAATTGGGTAAAAAATGGTGATAATTCCGCTAAATATCGTTTAAAGTCATTTGTATTGAACTAATCATACTTTTTATATTTTTATCGTTAAGTTCACATTATTTTACATCTAAAACACGTCTTTACAATACATTTGGGTGAATAGAAAAGGTCGTAAAAAAATTTTGAAATACAGGTGATGAATCCGCTAAATATCGTCTTAAGTCATTTCTATTAAACTAATCATACTTTTTATATTTTTAACGTTAAGTTCACATTATTTTACATCTAAAACACGTCTTTACAATACATTTGGGTGAATATAAAAGGTCGTAAAAAAATTTTGAAATACAGGTGATGAATCCGCTAAATATCGTCTTAAGTCATTTCTATTAAACTAATCATACTTTTTATATTTTTAACGTTAAGTTCACATGATTTTACATCTAAAACACGTATTTACAATACATTTGGGTGAATACAAAAAATAGAAAAAAAATTTGGGAAAAAAATGGTGATAATTCCGCTAAATATCGTTTAAAGTCATTTGTATTGAACTAATCATACTTTTTATATTTTTATCGTTAATTTCACATTATTTTACATCTAAAACACGTATTTACAATACATTTGGGTGAATACAAAAAATAGAAAAAAAATTTGGGAAAAAATTGGGTAAAAAATGGTGATAATTCCGCTAAATATCGTTTAAAGTCATTTGTATTGAACTAATCATACTTTTTATATTTTTATCGTTAAGTTCACATTATTTTACATCTAAAACACGTCTTTACAATACATTTGGGTGAATATAAAAGGTCGTAAAAAAATTTTGAAATACAGGTGATGAATCCGCTAAATATCGTCTTAAGTCATTTCTATTAAACTAATCATACTTTTTATATTTTTAACGTTAAGTTCACATTATTTTACATCTAAAACACGTATTTACAATACATTTGGGTGAATACAAAAAATAGAAAAAAAATTTGGGAAAAAAATGGTGATAATTCCGCTAAATATCGTTTAAAGTCATTTGTATTGAACTAATCATACTTTTTATATTTTTATCGTTAATTTCACATTATTTTACATCTAAAACACGTATTTACAATACATTTGGGTGAATACAAAAAATAGAAAAAAAATTTGGGAAAAAATTGGGTAAAAAATGGTGATAATTCCGCTAAATATCGTTTAAAGTCATTTGTATTGAACTAATCATACTTTTTATATTTTTATCGTTAAGTTCACATTATTTTACATCTAAAACACGTCTTTACAATACATTTGGGTGAATATAAAAGGTCGTAAAAAAATTTTGAAATACAGGTGATGAATCCGCTAAATATCGTCTTAAGTCATTTCTATTAAACTAATCATACTTTTTATATTTTTAACGTTAAGTTCACATTATTTTACATCTAAAACACGTATTTACAATACATTTGGGTGAATACAAAAAATAGAAAAAAAATTCGGGAAAAAATTGGGTAAAAAATGGTGATAATTCCGCTAAATATCGTTTAAAGTCATTTGTATTGAACTAATCATACTTTTTATATTTTTATCGTTAAGTTCACATTATTTTACATCTAAAACACGTCTTTACAATACATTTGGGTGAATATAAAAGGTCGTAAAAAAATTTTGAAATACAAGTGATGAATCCGCTAAATATCGTCTTAAGTCATTTCTATTAAACTAATCATACTTTTTATATTTTTAACGTTAAGTTCACATTATTTTACATCTAAAACACGTCTTTACAATACATTTGGGTGAATATAAAAGGTCGTAAAAAAATTTTGAAATACAGGTGATGAATCCGCTAAATATCGTCTTAAGTCATTTCTATTAAACTAATCATACTTTTTATATTTTTAACGTTAAGTTCACATTATTTTACATCTAAAACACGTATTTACAATACATTTGGGTAAATATAAAAGGTCGTAAAAAAATTTTGAAATACAGGTGATGAATCCGCTAAATATCGTCTTAAGTCATTTCTATTAAACTAATCATACTTTTTATATTTTTAACGTTAAGTTCACATTATTTTACATCTAAAACACGTCTTTACAATACATTTGGGTGAATACAAAAAATAGAAAAAAAATTTGGGAAAAAAATGGTGATAATTCCGCTAAATATCGTTTAAAGTCATTTGTATTGAACTAATCATACTTTTTATATTTTTATCGTCAAGTTCACATTATTTTACATCTAAAACACGTATTTACAATACATTTGGGTGAATACAAAAAATAGAAAAAAAATTTGGGAAAAAATTGGGTAAAAAATGGTGATAATTCCGCTAAATATCGTTTAAAGTCATTTGTATTGAACTAATCATACTTTTTATATTTTTATCGTTAAGTTCACATTATTTTACATCTAAAACACGTATTTACAATACATTTGGGTGAATACAAAAAATAGAAAAAAAATTTGGGAAAAAATTGGGTAAAAAATGGTGATAATTCCGCTAAATATCGTTTAAAGTCATTTGTATTGAACTAATCATACTTTTTATATTTTTATCTTTAAGTTCACATTATTTTACATCTAAAACACGTATTTACAATACATTTGGGTGAATACAAAAAATTTGGGAAAAAATTGGGTAAAAAATGGTGATAATTCCGCTAAATATCGTTTAAAGTCATTTGTATTGAACTAATCATACTTTTTATATTTTTAACGTTAAGTTCACATTATTTTACATCTAAAACACGTATTTACAATACATTTGGGTGAATACAAAAAATAGAAAAAAAATTTGGGAAAAAATTGGGTAAAAAATGGTGATAATTCCGCTAAATATCGTTTAAAGTCATTTGTATTGAACTAATCATACTTTTTATATTTTTATCGTTAAGTTCACATTATTTTACATCTAAAACACGTATTTACAATACATTTGGGTGAATACAAAAAATAGAAAAAAAATTAGGGAAAAAATTTGGTAAAAAATGGTGATAATTTCGCTAAATATCGATTAAAGTCATTTGTATTGAACTAATCATACTTTTTATATTTTTATCGTTAAGTTCACATTATTTTACATCTAAAACACGTCTTTACAATACATTTGGGTGAATATAAAAGGTCGTAAAACAATTTTGAAATACAGGTGATGAATCCGCTAAATATCGTCTTAAGTCATTTCTATTAAACTAATCATACTTTTTATATTTTTAACGTTAAGTTCACATTATTTTACATCTAAAACACGTCTTTACAATACATTTGGGTGAATATAAAAGGTCGTAAAAAAATTTTGAAATACAGGTGATGAATCCGCTAAATATCGTCTTAAGTCATTTCTATTAAACTAATCATACTTTTTATATTTTTAACGTTAAGTTCACATTATTTTACATCTAAAACACGTCTTTACAATACATTTGGGTGAATATAAAAGGTCGTAAAAAAATTTTGAAATACAGGTGATGAATCCGCTAAATATCGTCTTAAGTCATTTCTATTAAACTAATCATACTTTTTATATTTTTAACGTTAAGTTCACATTATTTTACATCTAAAACACGTATTTACAATACATTTGGGTGAATACAAAAAATAGAAAAAAAATTTTGGAAAAAATTGGGTAAAAAATGGTGATAATTCCGCTAAATATCGTTTAAAGTCATTTGTATTGAACTAATCATACTTTTTATATTTTTATCGTTAATTTCACATTATTTTACATCTAAAACACGTATTTACAATACATTTGGGTGAATACAAAAAATAGAAAAAAAATTTGGGAAAAAATTGGGTAAAAAATGGTGATAATTCCGCTAAATATCGTTTAAAGTCATTTGTATTGAACTAATCATACTTTTTATATTTTTATCGTTAATTTCACATTATTTTACATCTAAAACACGTATTTACAATACATTTGGGTGAATACAAAAAATAGAAAAAAAATTTGGGAAAAAATTGGGTAAAAAATGGTGATAATTCCGCTAAATATCGTTTAAAGTCATTTGTATTGAACTAATCATACTTTTTATATTTTTATCGTTAAGTTCACATTATTTTACATCTAAAACACGTCTTTACAATACATTTGGGTGAATATAAAAGGTCGTAAAAAAATTTTGAAATACAGGTGATGAATCCGCTAAATATCGTCTTAAGTCATTTCTATTAAACTAATCATACTTTTTATATTTTTAACGTTAAGTTCACATTATTTTACATCTAAAACACGTATTTACAATACATTTGGGTGAATACAAAAAATAGAAAAAAAATTCGGGAAAAAATTGGGTAAAAAATGGTGATAATTCCGCTAAATATCGTTTAAAGTCATTTGTATTGAACTAATCATACTTTTTATATTTTTATCGTTAAGTTCACATTATTTTACATCTAAAACACGTCTTTACAATACATTTGGGTGAATATAAAAGGTCGTAAAAAAATTTTGAAATACAAGTGATGAATCCGCTAAATATCGTCTTAAGTCATTTCTATTAAACTAATCATACTTTTTATATTTTTAACGTTAAGTTCACATTATTTTACATCTAAAACACGTCTTTACAATACATTTGGGTGAATATAAAAGGTCGTAAAAAAATTTTGAAATACAGGTGATGAATCCGCTAAATATCGTCTTAAGTCATTTCTATTAAACTAATCATACTTTTTATATTTTTAACGTTAAGTTCACATTATTTTACATCTAAAACACGTATTTACAATACATTTGGGTAAATATAAAAGGTCGTAAAAAAATTTTGAAATACAGGTGATGAATCCGCTAAATATCGTCTTAAGTCATTTCTATTAAACTAATCATACTTTTTATATTTTTAACGTTAAGTTCACATTATTTTACATCTAAAACACGTCTTTACAATACATTTGGGTGAATACAAAAAATAGAAAAAAAATTTGGGAAAAAAATGGTGATAATTCCGCTAAATATCGTTTAAAGTCATTTGTATTGAACTAATCATACTTTTTATATTTTTATCGTCAAGTTCACATTATTTTACATCTAAAACACGTATTTACAATACATTTGGGTGAATACAAAAAATAGAAAAAAAATTTGGGAAAAAATTGGGTAAAAAATGGTGATAATTCCGCTAAATATCGTTTAAAGTCATTTGTATTGAACTAATCATACTTTTTATATTTTTATCGTTAAGTTCACATTATTTTACATCTAAAACACGTATTTACAATACATTTGGGTGAATACAAAAAATAGAAAAAAAATTTGGGAAAAAATTGGGTAAAAAATGGTGATAATTCCGCTAAATATCGTTTAAAGTCATTTGTATTGAACTAATCATACTTTTTATATTTTTATCTTTAAGTTCACATTATTTTACATCTAAAACACGTATTTACAATACATTTGGGTGAATACAAAAAATAGAAAAAAAATTTGGGAAAAAATTGGGTAAAAAATGGTGATAATTCCGCTAAATATCGTTTAAAGTCATTTGTATTGAACTAATCATACTTTTTATATTTTTATCTTTAAGTTCACATTATTTTACATCTAAAACACGTATTTACAATACATTTGGGTGAATACAAAAAATTTGGGAAAAAATTGGGTAAAAAATGGTGATAATTCCGCTAAATATCGTTTAAAGTCATTTGTATTGAACTAATCATACTTTTTATATTTTTAACGTTAAGTTCACATTATTTTACATCTAAAACACGTATTTACAATACATTTGGGTGAATACAAAAAATAGAAAAAAAATTTGGGAAAAAATTGGGTAAAAAATGGTGATAATTCCGCTAAATATCGTTTAAAGTCATTTGTATTGAACTAATCATACTTTTTATATTTTTATCGTTAAGTTCACATTATTTTACATCTAAAACACGTATTTACAATACATTTGGGTGAATACAAAAAATAGAAAAAAAATTAGGGAAAAAATTTGGTAAAAAATGGTGATAATTTCGCTAAATATCGATTAAAGTCATTTGTATTGAACTAATCATACTTTTTATATTTTTATCGTTAAGTTCACATTATTTTACATCTAAAACACGTCTTTACAATACATTTGGGTGAATATAAAAGGTCGTAAAACAATTTTGAAATACAGGTGATGAATCCGCTAAATATCGTCTTAAGTCATTTCTATTAAACTAATCATACTTTTTATATTTTTAACGTTAAGTTCACATTATTTTACATCTAAAACACGTCTTTACAATACATTTGGGTGAATATAAAAGGTCGTAAAAAAATTTTGAAATACAGGTGATGAATCCGCTAAATATCGTCTTAAGTCATTTCTATTAAACTAATCATACTTTTTATATTTTTAACGTTAAGTTCACATTATTTTACATCTAAAACACGTCTTTACAATACATTTGGGTGAATATAAAAGGTCGTAAAAAAATTTTGAAATACAGGTGATGAATCCGCTAAATATCGTCTTAAGTCATTTCTATTAAACTAATCATACTTTTTATATTTTTAACGTTAAGTTCACATTATTTTACATCTAAAACACGTATTTACAATACATTTGGGTGAATACAAAAAATAGAAAAAAAATTTTGGAAAAAATTGGGTAAAAAATGGTGATAATTCCGCTAAATATCGTTTAAAGTCATTTGTATTGAACTAATCATACTTTTTATATTTTTATCGTTAAGTTCACATTATTTTACATCAATAACACGTCTTTACAATACATTTGGGTGAATATAAAAGGTCGTAAAAAAATTTTGAAATACAGGTGATGAATCCGCTAAATATCGTCTTAAGTCATTTCTATTAAACTAATCATACTTTTTATATTTTTAACGTTAAGTTCACATTATTTTACATCTAAAACACGTATTTACAATACATTTGGGTGAATACAAAAAATAGAAAAAAAATTTGGGAAAAAATTGGGTAAAAAATGGTGATAATTCCGCTAAATATCGTTTAAAGTCATTTGTATTGAACTAATCATACTTTTTATATTTTTATCGTTAAGTTCACATTATTTTACATCTAAAACACGTCTTTACAATACATTTGGGTGAATATAAAAGGTCGTAAAAAAATTTTGAAATACAGGTGATGAATCCGCTAAATATCGTCTTAAGTCATTTCTATTAAACTAATCATACTTTTTATATTTTTAACGTTAAGTTCACATTATTTTACATCTAAAACACGTATTTACAATACATTTGGGTGAATACAAAAAATAGAAAAAAAATTTGGGAAAAAAATGGTGATAATTCGGCTAAATATCGTTTAAAGTCATTTGTATTGAACTAATCATACTTTTTATATTTTTATCGTTAAGTTTACATTATTTTACATCTAAAACACGTATTTACAATACATTTGGGTGAATACAAAAAATAGAAAAAAAATTTGGGAAAAAATTGGGTAAAAAATGGTGATAATTCCGCTAAATATCGTTTAAAGTCATTTGTATTGAACTAATCATACTTTTTATATTTTTATCGTTAAGTTCACATTATTTTACATCTAAAACACGTATTTACAATACATTTGGGTGAATACAAAAAATAGAAAAAAAATTAGGGAAAAAATTTGGTAAAAAATGGTGATAATTTCGCTAAATATCGATTAAAGTCATTTGTATTGAACTAATCATACTTTTTATATTTTTAACGTTAAGTTCACATTATTTTACATCTAAAACACGTATTTACAATACATTTGGGTGAATACAAAAAATAGAAAAAAAATTAGGGAAAAAATTTGGTAAAAAATGGTGATAATTTCGCTAAATATCGATTAAAGTTATTTGTATTGAACTAATCATACTTTTTATATTTTTATCGTTAAGTTCACATTATTTTACATCTAAAACACGTATTTACAATACATTTGGGTGAATATAAAAGGTCGTAAAAAATGTTTGAAATACAGGTGATGAATCCGCTAAATATCGTCTTAAGTCATTTCTATTAAACTAATCATACTTTTTATATTTTTGACGTTAAGTTCACATTATTTTACATCTAAAACACGTATTTACAATACATTTGGGTGAATACAAAAAATAGAAAAAAAATTTGGGAAAAAATTGGGTAAAAAATGGTGATAATTCCGCTAAATATCGTTTAAAGTCATTTGTATTGAACTAATCATACTTTTTATATTTTTATCGTTAAGTTCACATTATTTTACATCTAAAACACGTCTTTACAATACATTTGGGTGAATATAAAAGGTCGTAAAAAAATTTTGAAATACAGGTGATGAATCCGCTAAATATCGTCTTAAGTCATTTCTATTAAACTAATCATACTTTTTATATTTTTAACGTTAAGTTCACATTATTTTACATCTAAAACACGTCTTTACAATACATTTGGGTGAATATAAAAGGTCGTAAAAAAATTTTGAAATACAGGTGATGAATCCGCTAAATATCGTCTTAAGTCATTTCTATTAAACTAATCATACTTTTTATATTTTTAACGTTAAGTTCACATTATTTTACATCTAAAACACGTCTTTACAATACATTTGGGTGAATATAAAAGGTCGTAAAAAAATTTTGAAATACAGGTGATGAATCCGCTAAATATCGTCTTAAGTCATTTTATTAAACTAATCATACTTTTTATATTTTTAACGTTAAGTTCACATTATTTTACATCTAAAACACGTATTTACAATACATTTGGGTGAATACAAAAAGTAGAAAAAAAATTTGGGAAAAAATTGGGTAAAAAATGGTGATAATTCCGCTAAATATCGTTTAAAGTCATTTGTATTGAACTAATCATACTTTTTATATTTTTATCGTTAAGTTCACATTATTTTACATCAATAACACGTCTTTACAATACATTTGGGTGAATATAAAAGGTCGTAAAAAAATTTTGAAATACAGGTGATGAATCCGCTAAATATCGTCTTAAGTCATTTCTATTAAACTAATCATACTTTTTATATTTTTAACGTTAAGTTCACATTATTTTACATCTAAAACACGTATTTACAATACATTTGGGTGAATACAAAAAATAGAAAAAAAATTTGGGAAAAAATTGGGAAAAAAATGGTGATAATTCCGCTAAATATCGTTTAAAGTCATTTGTATTGAACTAATCATACTTTTTATATTTTTATCGTTAAGTTCACATTATTTTACATCTAAAACACGTATTTACAATACATTTGGGTGAATACAAAAAATAGAAAAAAAATTTGGGAAAAAATTGGGTAAAAAATGGTGATAATTCCGCTAAATATCGTTTAAAGTCATTTGTATTGAACTAATCATACTTTTTATATTTTTATCGTTAAGTTCACATTATTTTACATCTAAAACACGTCTTTACAATACATTTGGGTGAATATAAAAGGTCGTAAAAAAATTTTGAAATACAGGTGATGAATCCGCTAAATATCGTCTTAAGTCATTTCTATTAAACTAATCATACTTTTTATACTTTTAACGTTATGTTCACATTATTTTACATCTAAAACACGTATTTACAATACATTTGGGTGAATACAAAAAATAGAAAAAAAATTTGGGAAAAAAATGGTGATAATTCCGCTAAATATCGTTTAAAGTCATTTGTATTGAACTAATCATACTTTTTATATTTTTATCGTTAAGTTCACATTATTTTACATCTAAAACACGTATTTACAATACATTTGGGTGAATACAAAAGGTCGTAAAAAAATTTTGAAATACAGGTGATGAATCCGCTAAATATCGTCTTAAGTCATTTCTATTAAACTAATCATACTTTTTATATTTTTGACGTTAAGTTCACATTATTTTACATCTAAAACACGTATTTACAATACATTTGGGTGAATACAAAAAATAGAAAAAAAATTTGGGAAAAAATTGGGTAAAAAATGGTGATAATTCCGCTAAATATCGTTTAACGTCATTTGTATTGAACTAATCATACTTTTTATATTTTTATCGTTAAGTTCACATTATTTTACATCTAAAACACGTCTTTACAATACATTTGGGTGAATATAAAAGGTCGTAAAAAAATTTTGAAATACAGGTGATGAATCCGCTAAATATCGTCTTAAGTCATTTCTATTAAACTAATCATACTTTTTATATTTTTAACGTTAAGTTCACATTATTTTACATCTAAAACACGTCTTTACAATACATTTGGGTGAATATAAAAGGTCGTAAAAAAATTTTGAAATACAGGTGATGAATCCGCTAAATATCGTCTTAAGTCATTTCTATTAAACTAATCATACTTTTTATATTTTTAACGTTAAGTTCACATTATTTTACATCAATAACACGTCTTTACAATACATTTGGGTGAATATAAAAGGTCGTAAAAAAATTTTGAAATACAGGTGATGAATCCGCTAAATATCGTCTTAAGTCATTTCTATTAAACTAATCATACTTTTTATATTTTTAACGTTAAGTTCACATTATTTTACATCTAAAACACGTATTTACAATACATTTGGGTGAATACAAAAAATAGAAAAAAAATTTGGGAAAAAATTGGGAAAAAAATGGTGATAATTCCGCTAAATATCGTTTAAAGTCATTTGTATTGAACTAATCATACTTTTTATATTTTTATCGTTAAGTTCACATTATTTTACATCTAAAACACGTATTTACAATACATTTGGGTGAATACAAAAAATAGAAAAAAAATTTGGGAAAAAATTGGGTAAAAAATGGTGATAATTCCGCTAAATATCGTTTAAAGTCATTTGTATTGAACTAATCATACTTTTTATATTTTTATCGTTAAGTTCACATTATTTTACATCTAAAACACGTCTTTACAATACATTTGGGTGAATATAAAAGGTCGTAAAAAAATTTTGAAATACAGGTGATGAATCCGCTAAATATCGTCTTAAGTCATTTCTATTAAACTAATCATACTTTTTATACTTTTAACGTTATGTTCACATTATTTTACATCTAAAACACGTATTTACAATACATTTGGGTGAATACAAAAAATAGAAAAAAAATTTGGGAAAAAAATGGTGATAATTCCGCTAAATATCGTTTAAAGTCATTTGTATTGAACTAATCATACTTTTTATATTTTTATCGTTAAGTTCACATTATTTTACATCTAAAACACGTATTTACAATACATTTGGGTGAATACAAAAGGTCGTAAAAAAATTTTGAAATACAGGTGATGAATCCGCTAAATATCGTCTTAAGTCATTTCTATTAAACTAATCATACTTTTTATATTTTTGACGTTAAGTTCACATTATTTTACATCTAAAACACGTATTTACAATACATTTGGGTGAATACAAAAAATAGAAAAAAAATTTGGGAAAAAATTGGGTAAAAAATGGTGATAATTCCGCTAAATATCGTTTAACGTCATTTGTATTGAACTAATCATACTTTTTATATTTTTATCGTTAAGTTCACATTATTTTACATCTAAAACACGTCTTTACAATACATTTGGGTGAATATAAAAGGTCGTAAAAAAATTTTGAAATACAGGTGATGAATCCGCTAAATATCGTCTTAAGTCATTTCTATTAAACTAATCATACTTTTTATATTTTTAACGTTAAGTTCACATTATTTTACATCTAAAACACGTCTTTACAATACATTTGGGTGAATATAAAAGGTCGTAAAAAAATTTTGAAATACAGGTGATGAATCCGCTAAATATCGTCTTAAGTCATTTCTATTAAACTAATCATACTTTTTATATTTTTAACGTTAAGTTCACATTATTTTACATCTAAAACACGTCTTTACAATACATTTGGGTGAATATAAAAGGTCGTAAAAAAATTTTGAAATACAGGTGATGAATCCGCTAAATATCGTCTTAAGTCATTTTATTAAACTAATCATACTTTTTATATTTTTAACGTTAAGTTCACATTATTTTACATCTAAAACACGTATTTACAATACATTTGGGTGAATACAAAAAGTAGAAAAAAAATTTGGGAAAAAATTGGGTAAAAAATGGTGATAATTCCGCTAAATATCGTTTAAAGTCATTTGTATTGAACTAATCATACTTTTTATATTTTTATCGTTAAGTTCACATTATTTTACATCAATAACACGTCTTTACAATACATTTGGGTGAATATAATAGGTCGTAAAAAAATTTTGAAATACAGGTGATGAATCCGCTAAATATCGTCTTAAGTCATTTCTATTAAACTAATCATACTTTTTATATTTTTAACGTTAAGTTCACATTATTTTACATCTAAAACACGTATTTACAATACATTTGGGTGAATACAAAAAATAGAAAAAAAATTTGGGAAAAAATTGGGTAAAAAATGGTGATAATTCCGCTAAATATCGTTTAAAGTCATTTGTATTGAACTAATCATACTTTTTATATTTTTATCGTTAAGTTCACATTATTTTACATCTAAAACACGTATTTACAATACATTTGGGTGAATACAAAAAATAGAAAAAAAATTTGGGAAAAAATTGGGTAAAAAATGGTGATAATTCCGCTAAATATCGTTTAAAGTCATTTGTATTGAACTAATCATACTTTTTATATTTTTATCGTTAAGTTCACATTATTTTACATCTAAAACACGTCTTTACAATACATTTGGGTGAATATAAAAGGTCGTAAAAAAATTTTGAAATATAGGTGATGAATCCGCTAAATATCGTCTTAAGTCATTTCTATTAAACTAATCATACTTTTTATACTTTTAACGTTATGTTCACATTATTTTACATCTAAAACACGTATTTACAATACATTTGGGTGAATACAAAAAATAGAAAAAAAATTTGGGAAAAAATTGGGTAAAAAATGGTGATAATTCCGCTAAATATCGTTTAAAGTCATTTGTATTGAACTAATCATACTTTTTATATTTTTATCGTTAAGTTCACATTATTTTACATCTAAAACACGTATTTACAATACATTTGGGTGAATATAAAAGGTCGTACAAAAAAATTTTGAAATACAGGTGATGAATCCGCTAAATATCGTCTTAAGTCATTTCTATTAAACTAATCATACTTTTTATATTTTAACGTTAAGTTCACATTATTTTACATCTAAAACACGTCTTTACAATACATTTGGGTGAATATAAAAGGTCGTAAAAAAATTTTGAAATACAGGTGATGAATCCGCTAAATATCGTCTTAAGTCATTTCTATTAAACTAATCATACTTTTTATATTTTTAACGTTAAGTTCACATTATTTTACATCTAAAACACGTCTTTACAATACATTTGGGTGAATATAAAAGGTCGTAAAAAAATTTTGAAATACAGGTGATGAATCCGCTAAATATCGTCTTAAGTCATTTCTATTAAACTAATCATACTTTTTATATTTTTAACGTTAAGTTCACATTATTTTACATCTAAAACACGTATTTACAATACATTTGGGTGAATACAAAAAATAGAAAAAAAATTTTGGAAAAAATTGGGTAAAAAATGGTGATAATTCCGCTAAATATCGTTTAAAGTCATTTGTATTGAACTAATCATACTTTTTATATTTTTATCGTTAAGTTCACATTATTTTACATCAATAACACGTCTTTACAATACATTTGGGTGAATATAAAAGGTCGTAAAAAAATTTTGAAATACAGGTGATGAATCCGCTAAATATCGTCTTAAGTCATTTCTATTAAACTAATCATACTTTTTATATTTTTAACGTTAAGTTCACATTATTTTACATCTAAAACACGTATTTACAATACATTTGGGTGAATACAAAAAATAGAAAAAAAATTTGGGAAAAAAATGGTGATAATTCGGCTAAATATCGTTTAAAGTCATTTGTATTGAACTAATCATACTTTTTATATTTTTATCGTTAAGTTTACATTATTTTACATCTAAAACACGTATTTACAATACATTTGGGTGAATACAAAAAATAGAAAAAAAATTTGGGAAAAAATTGGGTAAAAAATGGTGATAATTCCGCTAAATATCGTTTAAAGTCATTTGTATTGAACTAATCATACTTTTTATATTTTTATCGTTAAGTTCACATTATTCTACATCTAAAACACGTATTTACAATACATTTGGGTGAATACAAAAAATAGAAAAAAAATTAGGGAAAAAATTTGGTAAAAAATGGTGATAATTTCGCTAAATATCGATTAAAGTCATTTGTATTGAACTAATCATACTTTTTATATTTTTAACGTTAAGTTCACATTATTTTACATCTAAAACACGTATTTACAATACATTTGGGTGAATACAAAAAATAGAAAAAAAATTAGGGAAAAAATTTGGTAAAAAATGGTGATAATTTCGCTAAATATCGATTAAAGTCATTTGTATTGAACTAATCATACTTTTTATATTTTTATCGTTAAGTTCACATTATTTTACATCTAAAACACGTATTTACAATACATTTGGGTGAATATAAAAGGTCGTAAAAAATGTTTGAAATACAGGTGATGAATCCGCTAAATATCGTCTTAAGTCATTTCTATTAAACTAATCATACTTTTTATATTTTTAACGTTAAGTTCACATTATTTTACATCTAAAACACGTCTTTATAATACATTTGGGTGAATATAAAAGGTCGTAAAAAAATTTTGAAATACAGGTGATGAATCCGCTAAATATCGTCTTAAGTCATTTTATTAAACTAATCATACTTTTTATATTTTTAACGTTAAGTTCACATTATTTTACATCTAAAACACGTATTAACAATACATTTGGGTGAATACAAAAAGTAGAAAAAAAATTTGGGAAAAAATTGGGTAAAAAATGGTGATAATTCCGCTAAATATCGTTTAAAGTCATTTGTATTGAACTAATCATACTTTTTATATTTTTATCGTTAAGTTCACATTATTTTACATCAATAACACGTCTTTACAATACATTTGGGTGAATATAAAAGGTCGTAAAAAAATTTTGAAATACAGGTGATGAATCCGCTAAATATCGTCTTAAGTCATTTCTATTAAACTAATCATACTTTTTATATTTTTAACGTTAAGTTCACATTATTTTACATCTAAAACACGTATTTACAATACATTTGGGTGAATACAAAAAATAGAAAAAAAATTTGGGAAAAAATTGGGTAAAAAATGGTGATAATTCCGCTAAATATCGTTTAAAGTCATTTGTATTGAACTAATCATACTTTTTATATTTTTATCGTTAAGTTCACATTATTTTACATCTAAAACACGTATTTACAATACATTTGGGTGAATACAAAAAATAGAAAAAAAATTTGGGAAAAAATTGGGTAAAAAATGGTGATAATTCCGCTAAATATCGTTTAAAGTCATTTGTATTGAACTAATCATACTTTTTATATTTTTATCGTTAAGTTCACATTATTTTACATCTAAAACACGTCTTTACAATACATTTGGGTGAATATAAAAGGTCGTAAAAAAATTTTGAAATACAGGTGATGAATCCGCTAAATATCGTCTTAAGTCATTTCTATTAAACTAATCATACTTTTTATACTTTTAACGTTAAGTTCACATTATTTTACATCTAAAACACGTATTTACAATACATTTGGGTGAATACAAAAAATAGAAAAAAAATTTGGGAAAAAATTGGGTAAAAAATGGTGATAATTCCGCTAAATATCGTTTAAAGTCATTTGTATTGAACTAATCATACTTTTTATATTTTTATCGTTAAGTTCACATTATTTTACATCTAAAACACGTCTTTACAATACATTTGGGTGAATATAAAAGGTCGTAAAAAAATTTTGAAATACAGGTGATGAATCCGCTAAATATCGTCTTAAGTCATTTCTATTAAACTAATCATACTTTTTATATTTTAACGTTAAGTTCACATTATTTTACATCTAAAACACGTCTTTACAATACATTTGGGTGAATATAAAAGGTCGTAAAAAAATTTTGAAATACAGGTGATGAATCCGCTAAATATCGTCTTAAGTCATTTCTATTAAACTAATCATACTTTTTATATTTTTAACGTTAAGTTCACATTATTTTACATCTAAAACACGTATTTACAATACATTTGGGTGAATACAAAAAATAGAAAAAAAATTTGGGAAAAAAATGGTGATAATTCCGCTAAATATCGTTTAAAGTCATTTGTATTGAACTAATCATACTTTTTATATTTTTATCTTTAAGTTCACATTATTTTACATCTAAAACACGTATTTACAATACATTTGGGTGAATACAAAAAATAGAAAAAAAATTTGGGAAAAAATTGGGTAAAAAATGGTGATAATTCCGCTAAATATCGTTTAAAGTCATTTGTATTGAACTAATCATACTTTTTATATTTTTATCGTTAAGTTCACATTATTTTACATCTAAAACACGTCTTTACAATACATTTGGGTGAATATAAAAGGTCGTAAAAAAATTTTGAAATACAGGTGATGAATCCGCTAAATATCGTCTTAAGTCATTTCTATTAAACTAATCATACTTTTTATATTTTTAACGTTAAGTTCACATTATTTTACATCTAAAACACGTCTTTACAATACATTTGGGTGAATATAAAAGGTCGTAAAAAAATTTTGAAATACAGGTGATGAATCCGCTAAATATCGTCTTAAGTCATTTCTATTAAACTAATCATACTTTTTATATTTTTAACGTTAAGTTCACATTATTTTACATCTAAAACACGTATTTACAATACATTTGGGTGAATACAAAAAATAGAAAAAAAATTTGGGAAAAAAATGGTGATAATTCGGCTAAATATCGTTTAAAGTCATTTGTATTGAACTAATCATACTTTTTATATTTTTATCGTTAAGTTTACATTATTTTACATCTAAAACACGTATTTACAATACATTTGGGTGAATACAAAAAATAGAAAAAAAATTGGGGAAAAAATTGGGTAAAAAATGGTGATAATTCCGCTAAATATCGTTTAAAGTCATTTGTATTGAACTAATCATACTTTTTATATTTTTATCGTTAAGTTCACATTATTTTACATCTAAAACACGTATTTACAATACATTTGGGTGAATACAAAAAATAGAAAAAAAATTAGGGAAAAAATTTGGTAAAAAATGGTGATAATTTCGCTAAATATCGATTAAAGTCATTTGTATTGAACTAATCATACTTTTTATATTTTTGACGTTAAGTTCACATTATTTTACATCTAAAACACGTATTTACAATACATTTGGGTGAATACAAAAGGTCGTAAAAAAATTTTGAAATACAGGTGATGAATCCGCTAAATATCGTCTTAAGTCATTTCTATTAAACTAATCATACTTTTTATATTTTTAACGTTAAGTTCACATTATTTTACATCTAAAACACGTCTTTACAATACATTTGGGTGAATATAAAAGGTCGTAAAAAAATTTTGAAATACAGGTGATGAATCCGCTAAATATCGTCTTAAGTCATTTCTATTAAACTAATCATACTTTTTATATTTTTAACGTTAAGTTCACATTATTTTACATCTAAAACACGTCTTTACAATACATTTGGGTGAATATAAAAGGTCGTAAAAAAATTTTGAAATACAGGTGATGAATCCGCTAAATATCGTCTTAAGTCATTTCTATTAAACTAATCATACTTTTTATATTTTTAACGTTAAGTTCACATTATTTTACATCTAAAACACGTCTTTACAATACATTTGGGTGAATATAAAAGGTCGTAAAAAAATTTTGAAATACAGGTGATGAATCCGCTAAATATCGTTTAAAGTCATTTGTATTGAACTAATCATACTTTTTATATTTTTATCTTTAAGTTCACATTATTTTACATCTAAAACACGTATTTACAATACATTTGGGTGAATACAAAAAATAGAAAAAAAATTTGGGAAAAAATTGGGTAAAAAATGGTGATAATTCCGCTAAATATCGTTTAAAGTCATTTGTATTGAACTAATCATACTTTTTATATTTTTATCGTTAAGTTCACATTATTTTACATCTAAAACACGTCTTTACAATACATTTGGGTGAATATAAAAGGTCGTAAAAAAATTTTGAAATACAGGTGATGAATCCGCTAAATATCGTCTTAAGTCATTTCTATTAAACTAATCATACTTTTTATATTTTTAACGTTAAGTTCACATTATTTTACATCTAAAACACGTCTTTACAATACATTTGGGTGAATATAAAAGGTCGTAAAAAAATTTTGAAATACAGGTGATGAATCCGCTAAATATCGTCTTAAGTCATTTCTATTAAACTAATCATACTTTTTATATTTTTAACGTTAAGTTCACATTATTTTACATCTAAAACACGTATTTACAATACATTTGGGTGAATACAAAAAATAGAAAAAAAATTTGGGAAAAAAATGGTGATAATTCGGCTAAATATCGTTTAAAGTCATTTGTATTGAACTAATCATACTTTTTATATTTTTATCGTTAAGTTTACATTATTTTACATCTAAAACACGTATTTACAATACATTTGGGTGAATACAAAAAATAGAAAAAAAATTTGGGAAAAAATTGGGTAAAAAATGGTGATAATTCCGCTAAATATCGTTTAAAGTCATTTGTATTGAACTAATCATACTTTTTATATTTTTATCGTTAAGTTCACATTATTTTACATCTAAAACACGTATTTACAATACATTTGGGTGAATACAAAAAATAGAAAAAAAATTAGGGAAAAAATTTGGTAAAAAATGGTGATAATTTCGCTAAATATCGATTAAAGTCATTTGTATTGAACTAATCATACTTTTTATATTTTTAACGTTAAGTTCACATTATTTTACATCTAAAACACGTATTTACAATACATTTGGGTGAATATAAAAGGTCGTAAAAAATGTTTGAAATACAGGTGATGAATCCGCTAAATATCGTCTTAAGTCATTTCTATTAAACTAATCATACTTTTTATATTTTTGACGTTAAGTTCACATTATTTTACATCTAAAACACGTATTTACAATACATTTGGGTGAATACAAAAAATAGAAAAAAAATTTGGGAAAAAATTGGGTAAAAAATGGTGATAATTCCGCTAAATATCGTTTAAAGTCATTTGTATTGAACTAATCATACTTTTTATATTTTTATCGTTAAGTTCACATTATTTTACATCTAAAACACGTCTTTACAATACATTTGGGTGAATATAAAAGGTCGTAAAAAAATTTTGAAATACAGGTGATGAATCCGCTAAATATCGTCTTAAGTCATTTCTATTAAACTAATCATACTTTTTATATTTTTAACGTTAAGTTCACATTATTTTACATCTAAAACACGTCTTTACAATACATTTGGGTGAATATAAAAGGTCGTAAAAAAATTTTGAAATACAGGTGATGAATCCGCTAAATATCGTCTTAAGTCATTTCTATTAAACTAATCATACTTTTTATATTTTTAACGTTAAGTTCACATTATTTTACATCTAAAACACGTCTTTACAATACATTTGGGTGAATATAAAAGGTCGTAAAAAAATTTTGAAATACAGGTGATGAATCCGCTAAATATCGTTTAAAGTCATTTGTATTGAACTAATCATACTTTTTATATTTTTATCTTTAAGTTCACATTATTTTACATCTAAAACACGTATTTACAATACATTTGGGTGAATACAAAAAATAGAAAAAAAATTTGGGAAAAAATTGGGTAAAAAATGGTGATAATTCCGCTAAATATCGTTTAAAGTCATTTGTATTGAACTAATCATACTTTTTATATTTTTATCGTTAAGTTCACATTATTTTACATCTAAAACACGTCTTTACAATACATTTGGGTGAATATAAAAGGTCGTAAAAAAATTTTGAAATACAGGTGATGAATCCGCTAAATATCGTCTTAAGTCATTTCTATTAAACTAATCATACTTTTTATATTTTTAACGTTAAGTTCACATTATTTTACATCTAAAACACGTCTTTACAATACATTTGGGTGAATATAAAAGGTCGTAAAAAAATTTTGAAATACAGGTGATGAATCCGCTAAATATCGTCTTAAGTCATTTCTATTAAACTAATCATACTTTTTATATTTTTAACGTTAAGTTCACATTATTTTACATCTAAAACACGTATTTACAATACATTTGGGTGAATACAAAAAATAGAAAAAAAATTTGGGAAAAAAATGGTGATAATTCGGCTAAATATCGTTTAAAGTCATTTGTATTGAACTAATCATACTTTTTATATTTTTATCGTTAAGTTTACATTATTTTACATCTAAAACACGTATTTACAATACATTTGGGTGAATACAAAAAATAGAAAAAAAATTTGGGAAAAAATTGGGTAAAAAATGGTGATAATTCCGCTAAATATCGTTTAAAGTCATTTGTATTGAACTAATCATACTTTTTATATTTTTATCGTTAAGTTCACATTATTTTACATCTAAAACACGTATTTACAATACATTTGGGTGAATACAAAAAATAGAAAAAAAATTAGGGAAAAAATTTGGTAAAAAATGGTGATAATTTCGCTAAATATCGATTAAAGTCATTTGTATTGAACTAATCATACTTTTTATATTTTTAACGTTAAGTTCACATTATTTTACATCTAAAACACGTATTTACAATACATTTGGGTGAATATAAAAGGTCGTAAAAAATGTTTGAAATACAGGTGATGAATCCGCTAAATATCGTCTTAAGTCATTTCTATTAAACTAATCATACTTTTTATATTTTTGACGTTAAGTTCACATTATTTTACATCTAAAACACGTATTTACAATACATTTGGGTGAATACAAAAAATAGAAAAAAAATTTGGGAAAAAATTGGGTAAAAAATGGTGATAATTCCGCTAAATATCGTTTAAAGTCATTTGTATTGAACTAATCATACTTTTTATATTTTTATCGTTAAGTTCACATTATTTTACATCTAAAACACGTCTTTACAATACATTTGGGTGAATATAAAAGGTCGTAAAAAAATTTTGAAATACAGGTGATGAATCCGCTAAATATCGTCTTAAGTCATTTCTATTAAACTAATCATACTTTTTATATTTTTAACGTTAAGTTCACATTATTTTACATCTAAAACACGTCTTTACAATACATTTGGGTGAATATAAAAGGTCGTAAAAAAATTTTGAAATACAGGTGATGAATCCGCTAAATATCGTCTTAAGTCATTTCTATTAAACTAATCATACTTTTTATATTTTTAACGTTAAGTTCACATTATTTTACATCTAAAACACGTCTTTACAATACATTTGGGTGAATATATAAGGTCGTAAAAAAATTTTGAAATACAGGTGATGAATCCGCTAAATATCGTCTTAAGTCATTTTATTAAACTAATCATACTTTTTATATTTTTAACGTTAAGTTCACATTATTTTACATCTAAAACACGTATTTACAATACATTTGGGTGAATACAAAAAATAGAAAAAAAATTTGGGAAAAAAATGGTGATAATTCGGCTAAATATCGTTTAAAGTCATTTGTATTGAACTAATCATACTTTTTATATTTTTATCGTTAAGTTTACATTATTTTACATCTAAAACACGTATTTACAATACATTTGGGTGAATACAAAAAATAGAAAAAAAATTTGGGAAAAAATTGGGTAAAAAATGGTGATAATTCCGCTAAATATCGTTTAAAGTCATTTGTATTGAACTAATCATACTTTTTATATTTTTATCGTTAAGTTCACATTATTTTACATCTAAAACACGTATTTACAATACATTTGGGTGAATACAAAAAATAGAAAAAAAATTAGGGAAAAAATTTGGTAAAAAATGGTGATAATTTCGCTAAATATCGATTAAAGTCATTTGTATTGAACTAATCATACTTTTTATATTTTTAACGTTAAGTTCACATTATTTTACATCTAAAACACGTATTTACAATACATTTGGGTGAATATAAAAGGTCGTAAAAAATGTTTGAAATACAGGTGATGAATCCGCTAAATATCGTCTTAAGTCATTTCTATTAAACTAATCATACTTTTTATATTTTTGACGTTAAGTTCACATTATTTTACATCTAAAACACGTATTTACAATACATTTGGGTGAATACAAAAAATAGAAAAAAAATTTGGGAAAAAATTGGGT
This sequence comes from Diuraphis noxia, assembly GCF_037042655.1. Taxonomy (NCBI): domain Eukaryota; kingdom Metazoa; phylum Arthropoda; class Insecta; order Hemiptera; family Aphididae; genus Diuraphis; species Diuraphis noxia. The sequence continues at coordinate 52,515,980 of NW_028301715.1, forward strand.
AAAAAATGGTGATAATTCCGCTAAATATCGTTTAAAGTCATTTGTATTGAACTAATCATACTTTTTATATTTTTATCGTTAAGTTCACATTATTTTACATCTAAAACACGTCTTTACAATACATTTGGGTGAATATAAAAGGTCGTAAAAAAATTTTGAAATACAGGTGATGAATCCGCTAAATATCGTCTTAAGTCATTTCTATTAAACTAATCATACTTTTTATATTTTTAACGTTAAGTTCACATTATTTTACATCTAAAACACGTCTTTACAATACATTTGGGTGAATATAAAAGGTCGTAAAAAAATTTTGAAATACAGGTGATGAATCCGCTAAATATCGTCTTAAGTCATTTCTATTAAACTAATCATACTTTTTATATTTTTAACGTTAAGTTCACATTATTTTACATCTAAAACACGTCTTTACAATACATTTGGGTGAATATACAGGGTGTTCCAAATTTCATGTGACAGCAGATTTCAGCATGATATATTTAAATTAGGGGAAAATGACCTATGTAAAAACTGTTTTGAATCATATAATCTAAATTAATTTGATATTAAATATTTTTTTATATTAATTAGGAGGGGAGGTTTGAGGGTCAACTTTTAAAATTCAAATGGGAACCTATATTTTTGAAATATGATTCGTGCACGGTTTAATTTTTAATGAATTTTGACGGTTCATTTACATTTATGTGATAATAATTGGAGGAGCTATCGACATCTGAATATTGGTGTTAATTTATAAAATGTCAAAAGTGAATAATACTAAAAGTGCTTCCGTTGTACGACCTTAATAATCCGGGTATCGAATTATCAATTTATTACAGTATACAGTAGTCAGTTCAAAGTACAGTATACCGTTTGATATTATAACTAGGTATCATATAATTTTATCAATGATATTATGATATTATATTTTATAACCTTAAAATTATTTGATGTTTACCAATCAAAATACATAAATATTAAATGCATAAATCATAGGCATCATATAAATATAATATAATAATATACAATTTATAATAATATGTCTATGTACTAAAATACTAAATAGCCGTATTAACATAGAACAACATAGAAGCTAAACTTGATCAGCTGATCGGGTTTACTTTACGTTTACCTATTATGATCTAAAGCCTGAACCTAGGAAACGAGCCCGTAAACCAACATGATGTTAGATCCTTGTTTACCCATATTCAGGAAACGTTTACTGTATCATTGGCGGGGTATTAATTTGATGGGCGACATGTGATAACAACTGAAAAACGTGTAATGTTTACTTTGTTAGGTAGTGGAAACTGGAAATTGTCCAGTAATTTTCCAGTCTCCTCAAAATGTCCTCTAATCGTGAGAAAATCATCCGAGAAGTTTGATTTCCGTCTGGAAATCGTTGTCTAGTAAGTAGTTGATAGTTAAATAGACAATAGCTATAATTAAAGTAATTAACTAGTAACTACTCTATGAGTTACTTATAAATGAATTGTTATTATTATTGTAAATTTGAATACATTATTACATTTATGCATACAATTTCTACATATACATGTATTACTAAAGACCAGATTTTTGTGCACAAAACACCTAAAAATCAATTAAAATTCTGAATTGTGCAAAATTCATGTGGTATTTCTAATTAGGAAACATTAATTTCCCAGCTTTTATTTCATATTACATTATTACCTATGCATAAATTTGTGTTTAGTAGCCAGTAGGTATCTATAATATGTACAAATCCATACCTATAAAATATAATCTAATTTACAACATTTTGTTAAAATTAACCATCATGGGAATGAACTGTACTATAATGATTAATAAAAAAAAACTGTCATTGTAGTATTTGTATATCATGGTCGTCAGTCGTCACATCTTCATTGTTCAAAATAAAACTTAAAATTAATTTACATGGGTAAAAATTATTTCTATACAATTTTAAATTTGGAATTACACAATAACAAATTGTAATTCGCACAAGAATCTAATCTTTATTTATAAATTAAAAACGAATTTATAGTAATTTAAATGCTTTTTTTTTACAAAAGTTGTGAAAACTTATATTATGTTTCAATCATTTAGATAGAATATTGAAGAAATTGTTGGAATAAAGGAATATCGCTGTTATATTCAGTCCAATCATATTGGATTACATATTACAATAAATTCTAAACAGTCACAACTGCAACAACATTTTATTCCAATTATGATTATAGAAGTATGTATGAAGTTAATACTATGTATGATTAAATAAATAAAATGGACTCATTAAATTATTTATTGTGTACTAAACCAAATAATTTCTTGTATATTATTGCATTAGGTGTTCAAATATGTATACATTTAGGTATAATAATTTGCATGAATATAATAATATACATCCTAGGTATAGTATGTAGTATTGTTATAGTCATAGTGATACTCAGTGATAGTACCTATCTTTGATATACTAATCTATACAAGCTCCAAGGTTAGGTCTATAAATTGTGTGCTACTTCTATGATAATTGATAACGCTTGTCACTTATTACTTTATAATTTTTTATTTGACAGAAAAATGCTTTAAACTTAAAAGTTAAATTAAATATAAATTAAAATACATAATATCTAAATATTTCATTATTTCAATCTGGTTGATATTATTTTCGTCAACTGGTTGTTATCGTCTGAAAATGTTTGCATTTATTTTAAAATGACATCAGAAGACTAAGAACTCTATTTACTCTAAGAAGGTAGTTGTTTATATCATAGAAAAATTATATTTGTATTCATCACCATCATTAGTTAAAATTTGAGGATATGTATAGTTTGATTATTTATCAATTTGTAAATGCCTTTAAAGTCGTATTTAATTATGTTAGTATAACAATTTACGTACGCAAGATAGATATCTAAGAATAACATAATATAGAATGCTTAATCCAGTTTTATATTCTGAGTGGTAATGTTAATACATTTACTTATCTATTATCAATACATTACACCATATACAGTGTTATATTAAGGGGCACAATTCAGTATATTTCAGCACCTAAATATCTATACATATAATACTAATGTATTTAATATTATTTTACTTCAATTCCTGACTCATGACTTAACTTAATTTTTATTTAGCCCATTGATTTAAATTAAAACTGTTTTATTGGATATGATCCATTTTCTTCAAACAGTTTAGGAAAAAAGTTTACTTTTTTAAGAATTAATTCTAAGAATTAAAACATTTTTAAATTCTTGAAATGTAGACAAGTTGAACCATTTTGAATAAGACATTTTTAAATTTCATAGTCGTCATTATTCTCAATAAAATTATTCTTCAATTAATCTAAAAGTCATTATTCATTATTGTACCTATCTAGGATTTCAAATTAGCTTTTTTATCACAACTCTAAGTGTAATCTTAATTTCCTAAGTTTTCTAATGTGACATCATTGTTTTTATTAAATCATATTCTCCATAATGATATCATAATGAAAAGTGGACAAATCAGAATATTTTAGATACTTATATCTAGATTTGCTATTTTGCTAATAATTATTTTCTACTAATTTGTTTAAACATTGATCGCATTAATTAATAGTGTATACCAATACCTTAAGAAGATGATTGACCTCATTTAAACCTCTGGCGTGGACCAAAATTCCGCAAGTAAAATGGCAGTCATAATTATATTGTATTGAGAGTATACACTTGTTGAAAGTAAAAGTATGCGAGTGTTTTAAACAAATAGTTGGTACCTATATTGATATAACTTTTTAACAACTTTTACCTATGTTTTACCTTGCATATCTTGCATATTCCTTGCTAATTTGAATATACTAAAATGTACTAAATGGTTCAACAATTATTTGTCTTTATATCCTTTCTTATGAAAATTGTACACATTTCAAATTTATATTTATTTAGTAAAATTAAATTAAAAGTTTTAAAATTGCCCTAAATCCAGACTGAAAATGCTTCTAAAAAAATGTTCAATCCCGGTCTAAAACCAGTAAAACCTAACCTCATTCACCACTCAGAATACATATATTATGATTTTACTGGTGCAATTGACATATTTAAAATACTTGATAATTATGTTTGATGTCATGATTAGGACTTTGATGTTGTTATAATTAATTAATAAGGTTATAAGGTTTCTACTTATTAGAGCAAAAAAAATTTCATAAAAATGTAGTTTAAAAATTCAAATTGCTTACACAAATGTGATATACATATTTTACTAATGTTGTGTAAATATTGTGTAACTTACATGTGATGATCCAAGCTGCAGATGTTAAACCCTCCTATGGCCTATCATTTTTTTTTCTTGCTCAAGCCATTGGAGCAATAGGTACAATTATTTTTAAAAAAAAAAGGAAAAATTGATAATACATTAATAATAATTAAATACATTTTTAATAAATTCAGTCAAAATTGTCTTGTTCTAGACTTCTAGAGTATACATATTTGCTCATATTTTTATGCGTATATGTTTGTGTTTAAAGCTTTTAAGTCTCTAAGTCTAGCCATAACCTTTAGTCTTTAATAAATGAATTATTAATTTTAATAAAATTAATGTAACAACATCCAAGCCCTAGTTATTATAATTTAATATTAGATTGATCATATCTTAATGTTGTGAAAAGGTGATGTTTTTTCAAAATCTGTTTGATTTTATATGCATCATTCAACATTATGTTGAACGCGAGGTTTAATCATACAAGTTTTTGAAATTAATGTTGTCATTTTGCAGCGTTTAGAAATGATATACATATTTAATATTAAGTTGATTCAAACATAATATGAAAGTATAGGTATGTAAGTATGTTATTAGTCTTACCAAGGCTCGGAACTTAAAGCATTTGCATATTTGTTTAGAAAGTGCATATTGAAAATCTGATTCGATACAAATTTGATTCATAGTAAGTATACATATTACAAATACAAAAATGTTTGTTGCATAATTTTGAATATTTCGTGATTTTTTGTACAAATTCGCATATTTTAGGTATAAGAACATTAATTATATACAATAATTAATAATATTAATTATATGCATATAAGTAATATCATAGAATTAACGTGAATAATTTTTTTTTTTAGAAATTTATACTTTTATATTGTTTGACAAAATAAATTAATTCATCAACGGCTATTACCATTGCTCCCAAAAATAATATTATAATCTTTATATCTACTACTGAGAACTTGTAAAGCTGACCGCTGACCGGCCCGTATTTATTTTTATTCAAATTTACCACTGGATTAATATTTTGTACCATGATATAAATAAATTGTATAATCGTAGGTAATTAAATACATAAGCGTGCGGTGTTAATTTTTTTTAAATTTCTTCTAATTTTTTTTTCAGACACCTACCTAATTTAAATTTTTAAATTTTGTATGTAAAATGTATTTTATTCAATAAATTGCATATTTTCCAAATTTTTACTGCATATTTTTAAGTTCCTAGCCTTGGTTATTATTTATTATTTAAATTTATAAAATATGAATAGGCACCTACATTAGTCAAAAATACAGGTAGGTACCTAACCTATTTGTATACATTTTAAATAATTGTATGCAGTATAATAACATTTATACAACAATTTGGTATAATTAGCTATTGCTTATTTGTCAACTGAATGATATTTATTTCTAATTTTATATTATAAATAATAAATATTATGTAAAATTATTGAGGACACAAAACCCGTTCCATAGCATTGATTATAAATAAAACAATATCCAATATACATAATATGTAGACGGTACCTATATTATTATCTAATGCCTTGTTTTATTTTTATTTTTATTATCAATAGAATCATGTGACTTGACCTATGTAATATAAAATGAAATTAAGATAACAAATACACGTTTTCTTATTGGTAAATTGGTAGTTAGATAGCGTACAGATTATAAAGGTTGTAGGTACAACAATGCATCGGCGTATAACAGAAGCACAAAGTATATTATTATTATTATTCATTGATGGCATTTTTACAAATTAAATACAAAATTCGAATGTAAATAGCTTCTTTAATTATCAACCAATAATTATGAATGATACGTCAAAATTCATTAAAAAAAAATCCTATATGAATCATATTTCAAAAATATAGATTCCCATTTGAATTTTAAAAGTTACCCCTAAAATCTCCCCCTTTTAACTAATAAAAAAAAAAAATAATATCAAATTAGTTTAGAGTATGCGATTCAAATAAGTTTTCACATAGGTCATTTTTTCCTAATTTGAGTAGATCATGCTGAAATCTGCTGTCACATGAAATTTGGAACACCCTGTATAAGGTCGTAAAAAAATTTTGAAATACAGGTGATGAATCCGCTAAATATCGTCTTAAGTCATTTTATTAAACTAATCATACTTTTTATATTTTTAACGTTAAGTTCACATTATTTTACATCTAAAACACGTATTTACAATACATTTGGGTGAATACAAAAAAATAGAAAAAAAATTTGGGAAAAAATTGGGTAAAAAATGGTGATAATTCCGCTAAATATCGTTTAAAGTCATTTGTATTGAACTAATCATACTTTTTATATTTTTATCGTTAAGTTCACATTATTTTACATCAATAACACGTCTTTACAATACATTTGGGTGAATATAAAAGGTCGTAAAAAAATTTTGAAATACAGGTGATGAATCCGCTAAATATCGTCTTAAGTCATTTCTATTAAACTAATCATACTTTTTATATTTTTAACGTTAAGTTCACATTATTTTACATCTAAAACACGTATTTACAATACATTTGGGTGAATACAAAAAATAGAAAAAAAATTTGGGAAAAAATTGGGTAAAAAATGGTGATAATTCCGCTAAATATCGTTTAAAGTCATTTGTATTGAACTAATCATACTTTTTATATTTTTATCGTTAAGTTCACATTATTTTACATCTAAAACACGTCTTTACAATACATTTGGGTGAATATAAAAGGTCGTAAAAAAATTTTGAAATACAGGTGATGAATCCGCTAAATATCGTCTTAAGTCATTTCTATTAAACTAATCATACTTTTTATATTTTAACGTTAAGTTCACATTATTTTACATCTAAAACACGTCTTTACAATACATTTGGGTGAATATAAAAGGTCGTAAAAAAATTTTGAAATACAGGTGATGAATCCGCTAAATATCGTCTTAAGTCATTTCTATTAAACTAATCATACTTTTTATATTTTTAACGTTAAGTTCACATTATTTTACATCTAAAACACGTATTTACAATACATTTGGGTGAATACAAAAAATAGAAAAAAAATTTGGGAAAAAAATGGTGATAATTCCGCTAAATATCGTCTTAAGTCATTTCTATTAAACTAATCATACTTTTTATATTTTTAACGTTAAGTTCACATTATTTTACATCTAAAACACGTCTTTACAATACATTTGGGTGAATATAAAAGGTCGTAAAAAAATTTTGAAATACAGGTGATGAATCCGCTAAATATCGTCTTAAGTCATTTCTATTAAACTAATCATACTTTTTATATTTTTAACGTTAAGTTCACATTATTTTACATCTAAAACACGTATTTACAATACATTTGGGTGAATACAAAAAATAGAAAAAAAATTTGGGAAAAAAATGGTGATAATTCCGCTAAATATCGTTTAAAGTCATTTGTATTGAACTAATCATACTTTTTATATTTTTATCGTTAAGTTCACATTATTTTACATCTAAAACACGTATTTACAATACATTTGGGTGAATACAAAAAATAGAAAAAAAATTAGGGAAAAAATTTGGTAAAAAATGGTGATAATTTCGCTAAATATCGATTAAAGTCATTTGTATTGAACTAATCATACTTTTTATATTTTTAACGTTAAGTTCACATTATTTTACATCTAAAACACGTATTTACAATACATTTGGGTGAATATAAAAGGTCGTAAAAAATGTTTGAAATACAGGTGATGAATCCGCTAAATATCGTCTTAAGTCATTTCTATTAAACTAATCATACTTTTTATATTTTTGACGTTAAGTTCACATTATTTTACATCTAAAACACGTATTTACAATACATTTGGGTGAATACAAAAAATAGAAAAAAAATTTGGGAAAAAATTGGGTAAAAAATGGTGATAATTCCGCTAAATATCGTTTAAAGTCATTTGTATTGAACTAATCATACTTTTTATATTTTTATCGTTAAGTTCACATTATTTTACATCTAAAACACGTCTTTACAATACATTTGGGTGAATATAAAAGGTCGTAAAAAAATTTTGAAATACAGGTGATGAATCCGCTAAATATCGTCTTAAGTCATTTCTATTAAACTAATCATACTTTTTATATTTTTAACGTTAAGTTCACATTATTTTACATCTAAAACACGTCTTTACAATACATTTGGGTGAATATAAAAGGTCGTAAAAAAATTTTGAAATACAGGTGATGAATCCGCTAAATATCGTCTTAAGTCATTTCTATTAAACTAATCATACTTTTTATATTTTTAACGTTAAGTTCACATTATTTTACATCTAAAACACGTCTTTACAATACATTTGGGTGAATATATAAGGTCGTAAAAAAATTTTGAAATACAGGTGATGAATCCGCTAAATATCGTCTTAAGTCATTTTATTAAACTAATCATACTTTTTATATTTTTAACGTTAAGTTCACATTATTTTACATCTAAAACACGTATTTACAATACATTTGGGTGAATACAAAAAATAGAAAAAAAATTTGGGAAAAAATTGGGTAAAAAATGGTGATAATTCCGCTAAATATCGTTTAAAGTCATTTGTATTGAACTAATCATACTTTTTATATTTTTATCGTTAAGTTCACATTATTTTACATCTAAAACACGTCTTTACAATACATTTGGGTGAATATAAAAGGTCGTAAAAAAATTTTGAAATACAGGTGATGAATCCGCTAAATATCGTCTTAAGTCATTTCTATTAAACTAATCATACTTTTTATATTTTTAACGTTAAGTTCACATTATTTTACATCTAAAACACGTCTTTACAATACATTTGGGTGAATATAAAAGGTCGTAAAAAAATTTTGAAATACAGGTGATGAATCCGCTAAATATCGTCTTAAGTCATTTCTATTAAACTAATCATACTTTTTATATTTTTAACGTTAAGTTCACATTATTTTACATCTAAAACACGTCTTTACAATACATTTGGGTGAATATATAAGGTCGTAAAAAAATTTTGAAATACAGGTGATGAATCCGCTAAATATCGTCTTAAGTCATTTCTATTAAACTAATCATACTTTTTATATTTTTAACGTTAAGTTCACATTATTTTACATCTAAAACACGTATTTACAATACATTTGGGTGAATACAAAAAATAGAAAAAAAATTTGGGAAAAAATTGGGTAAAAAATGGTGATAATTCCGCTAAATATCGTTTAAAGTCATTTGTATTGAACTAATCATACTTTTTATATTTTTATCGTTAAGTTCACATTATTTTACATCTAAAACACGTCTTTACAATACATTTGGGTGAATATAAAAGGTCGTAAAAAAATTTTGAAATACAGGTGATGAATCCGCTAAATATCGTCTTAAGTCATTTCTATTAAACTAATCATACTTTTTATATTTTAACGTTAAGTTCACATTATTTTACATCTAAAACACGTCTTTACAATACATTTGGGTGAATGTAAAAGGTCGTAAAAAAATTTTGAAATACAGGTGATGAATCCGCTAAATATCGTCTTAAGTCATTTCTATTAAACTAATCATACTTTTTATATTTTTAACGTTAAGTTCACATTATTTTACATCTAAAACACGTATTTACAATACATTTGGGTGAATACAAAAAATAGAAAAAAAATTTGGGAAAAAAATGGTGATAATTCCGCTAAATATCGTCTTAAGTCATTTCTATTAAACTAATCATACTTTTTATATTTTTAACGTTAAGTTCACATTATTTTACATCTAAAACACGTCTTTACAATACATTTGGGTGAATATAAAAGGTCGTAAAAAAATTTTGAAATACAGGTGATGAATCCGCTAAATATCGTCTTAAGTTATTTCTATTAAACTAATCATACTTTTTATATTTTTAACGTTAAGTTCACATTATTTTACATCTAAAACACGTATTTACAATACATTTGGGTGAATACAAAAAATAGAAAAAAAATTTGGGAAAAAAATGGTGATAATTCCGCTAAATATCGTTTAAAGTCATTTGTATTGAACTAATCATACTTTTTATATTTTTATCGTTAAGTTCACATTATTTTACATCTAAAACACGTATTTACAATACATTTGGGTGAATACAAAAAATAGAAAAAAAATTAGGGAAAAAATTTGGTAAAAAATGGTGATAATTTCGCTAAATATCGATTAAAGTCATTTGTATTGAACTAATCATACTTTTTATATTTTTATCGTTAAGTTCACATTATTTTACATCTAAAACACGTCTTTACAATACATTTGGGTGAATATAAAAGGTCGTAAAAAAATTTTGAAATACAGGTGATGAATCCGCTAAATATCGTCTTAAGTCATTTCTATTAAACTAATCATACTTTTTATATTTTAACGTTAAGTTCACATTATTTTACATCTAAAACACGTATTTACAATACATTTGGGTGAATACAAAAAATAGAAAAAAAATTAGGGAAAAAATTTGGTAAAAAATGGTGATAATTTCGCTAAATATCGATTAAAGTCATTTGTATTGAACTAATCATACTTTTTATATTTTTAACGTTAAGTTCACATTATTTTACATCTAAAACACGTATTTACAATACATTTGGGTGAATATAAAAGGTCGTAAAAAATGTTTGAAATACAGGTGATGAATCCGCTAAATATCGTCTTAAGTCATTTCTATTAAACTAATCATACTTTTTATATTTTTGACGTTAAGTTCACATTATTTTACATCTAAAACACGTATTTACAATACATTTGGGTGAATACAAAAAATAGAAAAAAAATTTGGGAAAAAATTGGGTAAAAAATGGTGATAATTCCGCTAAATATCGTTTAAAGTCATTTGTATTGAACTAATCATACTTTTTATATTTTTATCGTTAAGTTCACATTATTTTACATCAATAACACGTCTTTACAATACATTTGGGTGAATATAAAAGGTCGTAAAAAAATTTTGAAATACAGGTGATGAATCCGCTAAATATCGTCTTAAGTCATTTCTATTAAACTAATCATACTTTTTATATTTTTAACGTTAAGTTCACATTATTTTACATCTAAAACACGTATTTACAATACATTTGGGTGAATACAAAAAATAGAAAAAAAATTTGGGAAAAAATTGGGTAAAAAATGGTGATAATTCCGCTAAATATCGTTTAAAGTCATTTGTATTGAACTAATCATACTTTTTATATTTTTATCGTTAAGTTCACATTATTTTACATCTAAAACACGTCTTTACAATACATTTGGGTGAATATAAAAGGTCGTAAAAAAATTTTGAAATACAGGTGATGAATCCGCTAAATATCGTCTTAAGTCATTTCTATTAAACTAATCATACTTTTTATATTTTAACGTTAAGTTCACATTATTTTACATCTAAAACACGTCTTTACAATACATTTGGGTGAATATAAAAGGTCGTAAAAAAATTTTGAAATACAGGTGATGAATCCGCTAAATATCGTCTTAAGTCATTTCTATTAAACTAATCATACTTTTTATATTTTTAACGTTAAGTTCACATTATTTTACATCTAAAACACGTATTTACAATACATTTGGGTGAATACAAAAAATAGAAAAAAAATTTGGGAAAAAAATGGTGATAATTCCGCTAAATATCGTCTTAAGTCATTTCTATTAAACTAATCATACTTTTTATATTTTTAACGTTAAGTTCACATTATTTTACATCTAAAACACGTCTTTACAATACATTTGGGTGAATATAAAAGGTCGTAAAAAAATTTTGAAATACAGGTGATGAATCCGCTAAATATCGTCTTAAGTCATTTCTATTAAACTAATCATACTTTTTATATTTTTAACGTTAAGTTCACATTATTTTACATCTAAAACACGTATTTACAATACATTTGGGTGAATACAAAAAATAGAAAAAAAATTTGGGAAAAAAATGGTGATAATTCCGCTAAATATCGTTTAAAGTCATTTGTATTGAACTAATCATACTTTTTATATTTTTATCGTTAAGTTCACATTATTTTACATCTAAAACACGTATTTACAATACATTTGGGTGAATACAAAAAATAGAAAAAAAATTAGGGAAAAAATTTGGTAAAAAATGGTGATAATTTCGCTAAATATCGATTAAAGTCATTTGTATTGAACTAATCATACTTTTTATATTTTTATCGTTAAGTTCACATTATTTTACATCTAAAACACGTCTTTACAATACATTTGGGTGAATATAAAAGGTCGTAAAAAAATTTTGAAATACAGGTGATGAATCCGCTAAATATCGTCTTAAGTCATTTCTATTAAACTAATCATACTTTTTATATTTTAACGTTAAGTTCACATTATTTTACATCTAAAACACGTATTTACAATACATTTGGGTGAATACAAAAAATAGAAAAAAAATTAGGGAAAAAATTTGGTAAAAAATGGTGATAATTTCGCTAAATATCGATTAAAGTCATTTGTATTGAACTAATCATACTTTTTATATTTTTAACGTTAAGTTCACATTATTTTACATCTAAAACACGTATTTACAATACATTTGGGTGAATATAAAAGGTCGTAAAAAATGTTTGAAATACAGGTGATGAATCCGCTAAATATCGTCTTAAGTCATTTCTATTAAACTAATCATACTTTTTATATTTTTGACGTTAAGTTCACATTATTTTACATCTAAAACACGTATTTACAATACATTTGGGTGAATACAAAAAATAGAAAAAAAATTTGGGAAAAAATTGGGTAAAAAATGGTGATAATTCCGCTAAATATCGTTTAAAGTCATTTGTATTGAACTAATCATACTTTTTATATTTTTATCGTTAAGTTCACATTATTTTACATCTAAAACACGTCTTTACAATACATTTGGGTGAATATAAAAGGTCGTAAAAAAATTTTGAAATACAGGTGATGAATCCGCTAAATATCGTCTTAAGTCATTTCTATTAAACTAATCATACTTTTTATATTTTTAACGTTAAGTTCACATTATTTTACATCTAAAACACGTCTTTACAATACATTTGGGTGAATATAAAAGGTCGTAAAAAAATTTTGAAATACAGGTGATGAATCCGCTAAATATCGTCTTAAGTCATTTCTATTAAACTAATCATACTTTTTATATTTTTAACGTTAAGTTCACATTATTTTACATCTAAAACACGTCTTTACAATACATTTGGGTGAATATATAAGGTCGTAAAAAAATTTTGAAATACAGGTGATGAATCCGCTAAATATCGTCTTAAGTCATTTTATTAAACTAATCATACTTTTTATATTTTTAACGTTAAGTTCACATTATTTTACATCTAAAACACGTATTTACAATACATTTGGGTGAATACAAAAAATAGAAAAAAAATTTGGGAAAAAATTGGGTAAAAAATGGTGATAATTCCGCTAAATATCGTTTAAAGTCATTTGTATTGAACTAATCATACTTTTTATATTTTTATCGTTAAGTTCACATTATTTTACATCTAAAACACGTCTTTACAATACATTTGGGTGAATATAAAAGGTCGTAAAAAAATTTTGAAATACAGGTGATGAATCCGCTAAATATCGTCTTAAGTCATTTCTATTAAACTAATCATACTTTTTATATTTTTAACGTTAAGTTCACATTATTTTACATCTAAAACACGTCTTTACAATACATTTGGGTGAATATAAAAGGTCGTAAAAAAATTTTGAAATACAGGTGATGAATCCGCTAAATATCGTCTTAAGTCATTTCTATTAAACTAATCATACTTTTTATATTTTTAACGTTAAGTTCACATTATTTTACATCTAAAACACGTCTTTACAATACATTTGGGTGAATATATAAGGTCGTAAAAAAATTTTGAAATACAGGTGATGAATCCGCTAAATATCGTCTTAAGTCATTTTATTAAACTAATCATACTTTTTATATTTTTAACGTTAAGTTCACATTATTTTACATCTAAAACACGTATTTACAATACATTTGGGTGAATACAAAAAATAGAAAAAAAATTTGGGAAAAAATTGGGTAAAAAATGGTGATAATTCCGCTAAATATCGTTTAAAGTCATTTGTATTGAACTAATCATACTTTTTATATTTTTATCGTTAAGTTCACATTATTTTACATCAATAACACGTCTTTACAATACATTTGGGTGAATATAAAAGGTCGTAAAAAAATTTTGAAATACAGGTGATGAATCCGCTAAATATCGTCTTAAGTCATTTCTATTAAACTAATCATACTTTTTATATTTTTAACGTTAAGTTCACATTATTTTACATCTAAAACACGTATTTACAATACATTTGGGTGAATACAAAAAATAGAAAAAAAATTTGGGAAAAAATTGGGTAAAAAATGGTGATAATTCCGCTAAATATCGTTTAAAGTCATTTGTATTGAACTAATCATACTTTTTATATTTTTATCGTTAAGTTCACATTATTTTACATCTAAAACACGTCTTTACAATACATTTGGGTGAATATAAAAGGTCGTAAAAAAATTTTGAAATACAGGTGATGAATCCGCTAAATATCGTCTTAAGTCATTTCTATTAAACTAATCATACTTTTTATATTTTAACGTTAAGTTCACATTATTTTACATCTAAAACACGTCTTTACAATACATTTGGGTGAATATAAAAGGTCGTAAAAAAATTTTGAAATACAGGTGATGAATCCGCTAAATATCGTCTTAAGTCATTTCTATTAAACTAATCATACTTTTTATATTTTTAACGTTAAGTTCACATTATTTTACATCTAAAACACGTATTTACAATACATTTGGGTGAATACAAAAAATAGAAAAAAAATTTGGGAAAAAAATGGTGATAATTCCGCTAAATATCGTCTTAAGTCATTTCTATTAAACTAATCATACTTTTTATATTTTTAACGTTAAGTTCACATTATTTTACATCTAAAACACGTCTTTACAATACATTTGGGTGAATATAAAAGGTCGTAAAAAAATTTTGAAATACAGGTGATGAATCCGCTAAATATCGTCTTAAGTCATTTCTATTAAACTAATCATACTTTTTATATTTTTAACGTTAAGTTCACATTATTTTACATCTAAAACACGTATTTACAATACATTTGGGTGAATACAAAAAATAGAAAAAAAATTTGGGAAAAAAATGGTGATAATTCCGCTAAATATCGTTTAAAGTCATTTGTATTGAACTAATCATACTTTTTATATTTTTATCGTTAAGTTCACATTATTTTACATCTAAAACACGTATTTACAATACATTTGGGTGAATACAAAAAATAGAAAAAAAATTAGGGAAAAAATTTGGTAAAAAATGGTGATAATTTCGCTAAATATCGATTAAAGTCATTTGTATTGAACTAATCATACTTTTTATATTTTTAACGTTAAGTTCACATTATTTTACATCTAAAACACGTATTTACAATACATTTGGGTGAATATAAAAGGTCGTAAAAAATGTTTGAAATACAGGTGATGAATCCGCTAAATATCGTCTTAAGTCATTTCTATTAAACTAATCATACTTTTTATATTTTTAACGTTAAGTTCACATTATTTTACATCTAAAACACGTATTTACAATACATTTGGGTGAATACAAAAAATAGAAAAAAAATTTGGGAAAAAATTGGGTAAAAAATGGTGATAATTCCGCTAAATATCGTTTAAAGTCATTTGTATTGAACTAATCATACTTTTTATATTTTTAACGTTAAGTTCACATTATTTTACATCTAAAACACGTATTTACAATACATTTGGGTGAATACAAAAAATAGAAAAAAAATTTGGGAAAAAATTGGGTAAAAAATGGTGATAATTCCGCTAAATATCGTTTAAAGTCATTTGTATTGAACTAATCATACTTTTTATATTTTTATCGTTAAGTTCACATTATTTTACATCTAAAACACGTCTTTACAATACATTTGGGTGAATATAAAAGGTCGTAAAAAAATTTTGAAATACAGGTGATGAATCCGCTAAATATCGTCTTAAGTCATTTCTATTAAACTAATCATACTTTTTATATTTTAACGTTAAGTTCACATTATTTTACATCTAAAACACGTCTTTACAATACATTTGGGTGAATATAAAAGGTCGTAAAAAAATTTTGAAATACAGGTGATGAATCCGCTAAATATCGTCTTAAGTCATTTCTATTAAACTAATCATACTTTTTATATTTTTAACGTTAAGTTCACATTATTTTACATCTAAAACACGTATTTACAATACATTTGGGTGAATACAAAAAATAGAAAAAAAATTTGGGAAAAAAATGGTGATAATTCCGCTAAATATCGTCTTAAGTCATTTCTATTAAACTAATCATACTTTTTATATTTTTAACGTTAAGTTCACATTATTTTACATCTAAAACACGTCTTTACAATACATTTGGGTGAATATAAAAGGTCGTAAAAAAATTTTGAAATACAGGTGATGAATCCGCTAAATATCGTCTTAAGTCATTTCTATTAAACTAATCATACTTTTTATATTTTTAACGTTAAGTTCACATTATTTTACATCTAAAACACGTATTTACAATACATTTGGGTGAATACAAAAAATAGAAAAAAAATTTGGGAAAAAAATGGTGATAATTCCGCTAAATATCGTTTAAAGTCATTTGTATTGAACTAATCATACTTTTTATATTTTTATCGTTAAGTTCACATTATTTTACATCTAAAACACGTATTTACAATACATTTGGGTGAATACAAAAAATAGAAAAAAAATTAGGGAAAAAATTTGGTAAAAAATGGTGATAATTTCGCTAAATATCGATTAAAGTCATTTGTATTGAACTAATCATACTTTTTATATTTTTAACGTTAAGTTCACATTATTTTACATCTAAAACACGTATTTACAATACATTTGGGTGAATATAAAAGGTCGTAAAAAATGTTTGAAATACAGGTGATGAATCCGCTAAATATCGTCTTAAGTCATTTCTATTAAACTAATCATACTTTTTATATTTTTGACGTTAAGTTCACATTATTTTACATCTAAAACACGTATTTACAATACATTTGGGTGAATACAAAAAATAGAAAAAAAATTTGGGAAAAAATTGGGTAAAAAATGGTGATAATTCCGCTAAATATCGTTTAAAGTCATTTGTATTGAACTAATCATACTTTTTATATTTTTATCGTTAAGTTCACATTATTTTACATCTAAAACACGTCTTTACAATACATTTGGGTGAATATAAAAGGTCGTAAAAAAATTTTGAAATACAGGTGATGAATCCGCTAAATATCGTCTTAAGTCATTTCTATTAAACTAATCATACTTTTTATATTTTTAACGTTAAGTTCACATTATTTTACATCTAAAACACGTCTTTACAATACATTTGGGTGAATATAAAAGGTCGTAAAAAAATTTTGAAATACAGGTGATGAATCCGCTAAATATCGTCTTAAGTCATTTCTATTAAACTAATCATACTTTTTATATTTTTAACGTTAAGTTCACATTATTTTACATCTAAAACACGTCTTTACAATACATTTGGGTGAATATATAAGGTCGTAAAAAAATTTTGAAATACAGGTGATGAATCCGCTAAATATCGTCTTAAGTCATTTTATTAAACTAATCATACTTTTTATATTTTTAACGTTAAGTTCACATTATTTTACATCTAAAACACGTATTTACAATACATTTGGGTGAATACAAAAAATAGAAAAAAAATTTGGGAAAAAATTGGGTAAAAAATGGTGATAATTCCGCTAAATATCGTTTAAAGTCATTTGTATTGAACTAATCATACTTTTTATATTTTTATCGTTAAGTTCACATTATTTTACATCTAAAACACGTCTTTACAATACATTTGGGTGAATATAAAAGGTCGTAAAAAAATTTTGAAATACAGGTGATGAATCCGCTAAATATCGTCTTAAGTCATTTCTATTAAACTAATCATACTTTTTATATTTTTAACGTTAAGTTCACATTATTTTACATCTAAAACACGTCTTTACAATACATTTGGGTGAATATAAAAGGTCGTAAAAAAATTTTGAAATACAGGTGATGAATCCGCTAAATATCGTCTTAAGTCATTTCTATTAAACTAATCATACTTTTTATATTTTTAACGTTAAGTTCACATTATTTTACATCTAAAACACGTCTTTATAATACATTTGGGTGAATATAAAAGGTCGTAAAAAAATTTTGAAATACAGATGATGAATCCGCTAAATATCGTCTTAAGTCATTTTATTAAACTAATCATACTTTTTATATTTTTAACGTTAAGTTCACATTATTTTACATCTAAAACACGTATTTACAATACATTTGGGTGAATACAAAAAGTAGAAAAAAAATTTGGGAAAAAATTGGGTAAAAAATGGTGATAATTCCGCTAAATATCGTTTAAAGTCATTTGTATTGAACTAATCATACTTTTTATATTTTTATCGTTAAGTTCACATTATTTTACATCAATAACACGTCTTTACAATACATTTGGGTGAATATAAAAGGTCGTAAAAAAATTTTGAAATACAGGTGATGAATCCGCTAAATATCGTCTTAAGTCATTTCTATTAAACTAATCATACTTTTTATATTTTTAACGTTAAGTTCACATTATTTTACATCTAAAACACGTATTTACAATACATTTGGGTGAATACAAAAAATAGAAAAAAAATTTGGGAAAAAAATGGTGATAATTCCGCTAAATATCGTTTAAAGTCATTTGTATTGAACTAATCATACTTTTTATATTTTTATCTTTAAGTTCACATTATTTTACATCTAAAACACGTATTTACAATACATTTGGGTGAATACAAAAAATAGAAAAAAAATTTGGGAAAAAATTGGGTAAAAAATGGTGATAATTCCGCTAAATATCGTTTAAAGTCATTTGTATTGAACTAATCATACTTTTTATATTTTTATCGTTAAGTTCACATTATTTTACATCTAAAACACGTCTTTACAATACATTTGGGTGAATATAAAAGGTCGTAAAAAAATTTTGAAATACAGGTGATGAATCCGCTAAATATCGTCTTAAGTCATTTCTATTAAACTAATCATACTTTTTATATTTTTAACGTTAAGTTCACATTATTTTACATCTAAAACACGTCTTTACAATACATTTGGGTGAATATAAAAGGTCGTAAAAAAATTTTGAAATACAGGTGATGAATCCGCTAAATATCGTCTTAAGTCATTTCTATTAAACTAATCATACTTTTTATATTTTTAACGTTAAGTTCACATTATTTTACATCTAAAACACGTATTTACAATACATTTGGGTGAATACAAAAAATAGAAAAAAAATTTGGGAAAAAAATGGTGATAATTCGGCTAAATATCGTTTAAAGTCATTTGTATTGAACTAATCATACTTTTTATATTTTTATCGTTAAGTTTACATTATTTTACATCTAAAACACGTATTTACAATACATTTGGGTGAATACAAAAAATAGAAAAAAAATTTGGGAAAAAATTGGGTAAAAAATGGTGATAATTCCGCTAAATATCGTTTAAAGTCATTTGTATTGATGTAATCATACTTTTTATATTTTTATCGTTAAGTTCACATTATTTTACATCTAAAACACGTATTTACAATACATTTGGGTGAATATAAAAGGTCGTAAAAAAATTTTGAAATACAGGTGATGAATCCGCTAAATATCGTCTTAAGTCATTTCTATTAAACTAATCATACTTTTTATATTTTTAACGTTAAGTTCACATTATTTTACATCTAAAACACGTCTTTACAATACATTTGGGTGAATATAAAAGGTCGTAAAAAAATTTTGAAATACAGGTGATGAATCCGCTAAATATCGTCTTAAGTCATTTCTATTAAACTAATCATACTTTTTATATTTTTAACGTTAAGTTCACATTATTTTACATCTAAAACACGTATTTACAATACATTTGGGTGAATACAAAAAATAGAAAAAAAATTTGGGAAAAAAATGGTGATAATTCCGCTAAATATCGTTTAAAGTCATTTGTATTGAACTAATCATACTTTTTATATTTTTATCGTTAAGTTCACATTATTTTACATCTAAAACACGTATTTACAATACATTTGGGTGAATACAAAAAATAGAAAAAAAATTAGGGAAAAAATTTGGTAAAAAATGGTGATAATTTCGCTAAATATCGATTAAAGTCATTTGTATTGAACTAATCATACTTTTTATATTTTTAACGTTAAGTTCACATTATTTTACATCTAAAACACGTATTTACAATACATTTGGGTGAATATAAAAGGTCGTAAAAAATGTTTGAAATACAGGTGATGAATCCGCTAAATATCGTCTTAAGTCATTTCTATTAAACTAATCATACTTTTTATATTTTTGACGTTAAGTTCACATTATTTTACATCTAAAACACGTATTTACAATACATTTGGGTGAATACAAAAAATAGAAAAAAAATTTGGGAAAAAAATGGTGATAATTCCGCTAAATATCGTTTAAAGTCATTTGTATTGAACTAATCATACTTTTTATATTTTTATCGTTAAGTTCACATTATTTTACATCTAAAACACGTATTTACAATACATTTGGGTGAATACAAAAAATAGAAAAAAAATTAGGGAAAAAATTTGGTAAAAAATGGTGATAATTTCGCTAAATATCGATTAAAGTCATTTGTATTGAACTAATCATACTTTTTATATTTTTAACGTTAAGTTCACATTATTTTACATCTAAAACACGTATTTACAATACATTTGGGTGAATATAAAAGGTCGTAAAAAATGTTAAAATACAGGTGATGAATCCGCTAAATATCGTCTTAAGTCATTTCTATTAAACTAATCATACTTTTTATATTTTTGACGTTAAGTTCACATTATTTTACATCTAAAACACGTATTTACAATACATTTGGGTGAATACAAAAAATAGAAAAAAAATTTGGGAAAAAATTGGGTAAAAAATGGTGATAATTCCGCTAAATATCGTTTAAAGTCATTTGTATTGAACTAATCATACTTTTTATATTTTTATCGTTAAGTTCACATTATTTTACATCTAAAACACGTCTTTACAATACATTTGGGTGAATATAAAAGGTCGTAAAAAAATTTTGAAATACAGGTGATGAATCCGCTAAATATCGTCTTAAGTCATTTCTATTAAACTAATCATACTTTTTATATTTTTAACGTTAAGTTCACATTATTTTACATCTAAAACACGTCTTTACAATACATTTGGGTGAATATAAAAGGTCGTAAAAAAATTTTGAAATACAGGTGATGAATCCGCTAAATATCGTCTTAAGTCATTTCTATTAAACTAATCATACTTTTTATATTTTTAACGTTAAGTTCACATTATTTTACATCTAAAACACGTCTTTACAATACATTTGGGTGAATATATAAGGTCGTAAAAAAATTTTGAAATACAGGTGATGAATCCGCTAAATATCGTCTTAAGTCATTTTATTAAACTAATCATACTTTTTATATTTTTAACGTTAAGTTCACATTATTTTACATCTAAAACACGTATTTACAATACATTTGGGTGAATACAAAAAATAGAAAAAAAATTTGGGAAAAAATTGGGTAAAAAATGGTGATAATTCCGCTAAATATCGTTTAAAGTCATTTGTATTGAACTAATCATACTTTTTATATTTTTATCGTTAAGTTCACATTATTTTACATCTAAAACACGTCTTTACAATACATTTTGGTGAATATAAAAGGTCGTAAAAAAATTTTGAAATACAGGTGATGAATCCGCTAAATATCGTCTTAAGTCATTTCTATTAAACTAATCATACTTTTTATATTTTTAACGTTAAGTTCACATTATTTTACATCTAAAACACGTCTTTACAATACATTTGGGTGAATATAAAAGGTCGTAAAAAAATTTTGAAATACAGGTGATGAATCCGCTAAATATCGTCTTAAGTCATTTCTATTAAACTAATCATACTTTTTATATTTTTAACGTTAAGTTCACATTATTTTACATCTAAAACACGTCTTTACAATACATTTGGGTGAATATATAAGGTCGTAAAAAAATTTTGAAATACAGGTGATGAATCCGCTAAATATCGTCTTAAGTCATTTTATTAAACTAATCATACTTTTTATATTTTTAACGTTAAGTTCACATTATTTTACATCTAAAACACGTATTTACAATACATTTGGGTGAATACAAAAAATAGAAAAAAAATTTGGGAAAAAATTGGGTAAAAAATGGTGATAATTCCGCTAAATATCGTTTAAAGTCATTTGTATTGAACTAATCATACTTTTTATATTTTTATCGTTAAGTTCACATTATTTTACATCTAAAACACGTCTTTACAATACATTTGGGTGAATATAAAAGGTCGTAAAAAAATTTTGAAATACAGGTGATGAATCCGCTAAATATCGTCTTAAGTCATTTCTATTAAACTAATCATACTTTTTATATTTTTAACGTTAAGTTCACATTATTTTACATCTAAAACACGTCTTTACAATACATTTGGGTGAATATAAAAGGTCGTAAAAAAATTTTGAAATACAGGTGATGAATCCGCTAAATATCGTCTTAAGTCATTTCTATTAAACTAATCATACTTTTTATATTTTTAACGTTAAGTTCACATTATTTTACATCTAAAACACGTCTTTATAATACATTTGGGTGAATATAAAAGGTCGTAAAAAAATTTTGAAATACAGATGATGAATCCGCTAAATATCGTCTTAAGTCATTTTATTAAACTAATCATACTTTTTATATTTTTAACGTTAAGTTCACATTATTTTACATCTAAAACACGTATTTACAATACATTTGGGTGAATACAAAAAGTAGAAAAAAAATTTGGGAAAAAATTGGGTAAAAAATGGTGATAATTCCGCTAAATATCGTTTAAAGTCATTTGTATTGAACTAATCATACTTTTTATATTTTTATCGTTAAGTTCACATTATTTTACATCAATAACACGTCTTTACAATACATTTGGGTGAATATAAAAGGTCGTAAAAAAATTTTGAAATACAGGTGATGAATCCGCTAAATATCGTCTTAAGTCATTTCTATTAAACTAATCATACTTTTTATATTTTTAACGTTAAGTTCACATTATTTTACATCTAAAACACGTATTTACAATACATTTGGGTGAATACAAAAAATAGAAAAAAAATTTGGGAAAAAATTGGGTAAAAAATGGTGATAATTCCGCTAAATATCGTTTAAAGTCATTTGTATTGAACTAATCATACTTTTTATATTTTTATCGTTAAGTTCACATTATTTTACATCTAAAACACGTCTTTACAATACATTTGGGTGAATATAAAAGGTCGTAAAAAAATTTTGAAATACAGGTGATGAATCCGCTAAATATCGTCTTAAGTCATTTCTATTAAACTAATCATACTTTTTATATTTTAACGTTAAGTTCACATTATTTTACATCTAAAACACGTCTTTACAATACATTTGGGTGAATATAAAAGGTCGTAAAAAAATTTTGAAATACAGGTGATGAATCCGCTAAATATCGTCTTAAGTCATTTCTATTAAACTAATCATACTTTTTATATTTTTAACGTTAAGTTCACATTATTTTACATCTAAAACACGTATTTACAATACATTTGGGTGAATACAAAAAATAGAAAAAAAATTTGGGAAAAAAATGGTGATAATTCCGCTAAATATCGTTTAAAGTCATTTGTATTGAACTAATCATACTTTTTATATTTTTATCTTTAAGTTCACATTATTTTACATCTAAAACACGTATTTACAATACATTTGGGTGAATACAAAAAATAGAAAAAAAATTTGGGAAAAAATTGGGTAAAAAATGGTTATAATTCCGCTAAATATCGTTTAAAGTCATTTGTATTGAACTAATCATACTTTTTATATTTTTATCGTTAAGTTCACATTATTTTACATCTAAAACACGTCTTTACAATACATTTGGGTGAATATAAAAGGTCGTAAAAAAATTTTGAAATACAGGTGATGAATCCGCTAAATATCGTCTTAAGTCATTTCTATTAAACTAATCATACTTTTTATATTTTTAACGTTAAGTTCACATTATTTTACATCTAAAACACGTCTTTACAATACATTTGGGTGAATATAAAAGGTCGTAAAAAAATTTTGAAATACAGGTGATGAATCCGCTAAATATCGTCTTAAGTCATTTCTATTAAACTAATCATACTTTTTATATTTTTAACGTTAAGTTCACATTATTTTACATCTAAAACACGTATTTACAATACATTTGGGTGAATACAAAAAATAGAAAAAAAATTTGGGAAAAAAATGGTGATAATTCGGCTAAATATCGTTTAAAGTCATTTGTATTGAACTAATCATACTTTTTATATTTTTATCGTTAAGTTTACATTATTTTACATCTAAAACACGTATTTACAATACATTTGGGTGAATACAAAAAATAGAAAAAAAATTTGGGAAAAAATTGGGTAAAAAATGGTGATAATTCCGCTAAATATCGTTTAAAGTCATTTGTATTGAACTAATCATACTTTTTATATTTTTATCGTTAAGTTCACATTATTTTACATCTAAAACACGTATTTACAATACATTTGGGTGAATACAAAAAATAGAAAAAAAATTAGGGAAAAAATTTGGTAAAAAATGGTGATAATTTCGCTAAATATCGATTAAAGTCATTTGTATTGAACTAATCATACTTTTTATATTTTTAACGTTAAGTTCACATTATTTTACATCTAAAACACGTATTTACAATACATTTGGGTGAATATAAAAGGTCGTAAAAAATGTTTGAAATACAGGTGATGAATCCGCTAAATATCGTCTTAAGTCATTTCTATTAAACTAATCATACTTTTTATATTTTTGACGTTAAGTTCACATTATTTTACATCTAAAACACGTATTTACAATACATTTGGGTGAATACAAAAAATAGAAAAAAAATTTGGGAAAAAATTGGGTAAAAAATGGTGATAATTCCGCTAAATATCGTTTAAAGTCATTTGTATTGAACTAATCATACTTTTTATATTTTTATCGTTAAGTTCACATTATTTTACATCTAAAACACGTCTTTACAATACATTTGGGTGAATATAAAAGGTCGTAAAAAAATTTTGAAATACAGGTGATGAATCCGCTAAATATCGTCTTAAGTCATTTCTATTAAACTAATCATACTTTTTATATTTTTAACGTTATGTTCACATTATTTTACATCTAAAACACGTCTTTACAATACATTTGGGTGAATATAAAAGGTCGTAAAAAAATTTTGAAATACAGGTGATGAATCCGCTAAATATCGTCTTAAGTCATTTCTATTAAACTAATCATACTTTTTATATTTTTAACGTTAAGTTCACATTATTTTACATCTAAAACACGTATTTACAATACATTTGGGTGAATACAAAAAATAGAAAAAAAATTAGGGAAAAAATTTGGTAAAAAATGGTGATAATTTCGCTAAATATCGATTAAAGTCATTTGTATTGAACTAATCATACTTTTTATATTTTTAACGTTAAGTTCACATTATTTTACATCTAAAACACGTATTTACAATACATTTGGGTGAATATAAAAGGTCGTAAAAAATGTTAAAATACAGGTGATGAATCCGCTAAATATCGTCTTAAGTCATTTCTATTAAACTAATCATACTTTTTATATTTTTGACGTTAAGTTCACATTATTTTACATCTAAAACACGTATTTACAATACATTTGGGTGAATACAAAAAATAGAAAAAAAATTTGGGAAAAAATTGGGTAAAAAATGGTGATAATTCCGCTAAATATCGTTTAAAGTCATTTGTATTGAACTAATCATACTTTTTATATTTTTATCGTTAAGTTCACATTATTTTACATCTAAAACACGTCTTTACAATACATTTGGGTGAATATAAAAGGTCGTAAAAAAATTTTGAAATACAGGTGATGAATCCGCTAAATATCGTCTTAAGTCATTTCTATTAAACTAATCATACTTTTTATATTTTTAACGTTAAGTTCACATTATTTTACATCTAAAACACGTCTTTACAATACATTTGGGTGAATATAAAAGGTCGTAAAAAAATTTTGAAATACAGGTGATGAATCCGCTAAATATCGTCTTAAGTCATTTCTATTAAACTAATCATACTTTTTATATTTTTAACGTTAAGTTCACATTATTTTACATCTAAAACACGTCTTTACAATACATTTGGGTGAATATATAAGGTCGTAAAAAAATTTTGAAATACAGGTGATGAATCCGCTAAATATCGTCTTAAGTCATTTTATTAAACTAATCATACTTTTTATATTTTTAACGTTAAGTTCACATTATTTTACATCTAAAACACGTATTTACAATACATTTGGGTGAATACAAAAAATAGAAAAAAAATTTGGGAAAAAATTGGGTAAAAAATGGTGATAATTCCGCTAAATATCGTTTAAAGTCATTTGTATTGAACTAATCATACTTTTTATATTTTTATCGTTAAGTTCACATTATTTTACATCTAAAACACGTCTTTACAATACATTTGGGTGAATATAAAAGGTCGTAAAAAAATTTTGAAATACAGGTGATGAATCCGCTAAATATCGTCTTAAGTCATTTCTATTAAACTAATCATACTTTTTATATTTTTAACGTTAAGTTCACATTATTTTACATCTAAAACACGTCTTTACAATACATTTGGGTGAATATAAAAGGTCGTAAAAAAATTTTGAAATACAGGTGATGAATCCGCTAAATATCGTCTTAAGTCATTTCTATTAAACTAATCATACTTTTTATATTTTTAACGTTAAGTTCACATTATTTTACATCTAAAACACGTCTTTACAATACATTTGGGTGAATATATAAGGTCGTAAAAAAATTTTGAAATACAGGTGATGAATCCGCTAAATATCGTCTTAAGTCATTTTATTAAACTAATCATACTTTTTATATTTTTAACGTTAAGTTCACATTATTTTACATCTAAAACACGTATTTACAATACATTTGGGTGAATACAAAAAATAGAAAAAAAATTTGGGAAAAAATTGGGTAAAAAATGGTGATAATTCCGCTAAATATCGTTTAAAGTCATTTGTATTGAACTAATCATACTTTTTATATTTTTATCGTTAAGTTCACATTATTTTACATCTAAAACACGTCTTTACAATACATTTGGGTGAATATAAAAGGTCGTAAAAAAATTTTGAAATACAGGTGATGAATCCGCTAAATATCGTCTTAAGTCATTTCTATTAAACTAATCATACTTTTTATATTTTTAACGTTAAGTTCACATTATTTTACATCTAAAACACGTCTTTACAATACATTTGGGTGAATATAAAAGGTCGTAAAAAAATTTTGAAATACAGGTGATGAATCCGCTAAATATCGTCTTAAGTCATTTCTATTAAACTAATCATACTTTTTATATTTTTAACGTTAAGTTCACATTATTTTACATCTAAAACACGTCTTTATAATACATTTGGGTGAATATAAAAGGTCGTAAAAAAATTTTGAAATACAGATGATGAATCCGCTAAATATCGTCTTAAGTCATTTTATTAAACTAATCATACTTTTTATATTTTTAACGTTAAGTTCACATTATTTTACATCTAAAACACGTATTTACAATACATTTGGGTGAATACAAAAAGTAGAAAAAAAATTTGGGAAAAAATTGGGTAAAAAATGGTGATAATTCCGCTAAATATCGTTTAAAGTCATTTGTATTGAACTAATCATACTTTTTATATTTTTATCGTTAAGTTCACATTATTTTACATCAATAACACGTCTTTACAATACATTTGGGTGAATATAAAAGGTCGTAAAAAAATTTTGAAATACAGGTGATGAATCCGCTAAATATCGTCTTAAGTCATTTCTATTAAACTAATCATACTTTTTATATTTTTAACGTTAAGTTCACATTATTTTACATCTAAAACACGTATTTACAATACATTTGGGTGAATACAAAAAATAGAAAAAAAATTTGGGAAAAAATTGGGTAAAAAATGGTGATAATTCCGCTAAATATCGTTTAAAGTCATTTGTATTGAACTAATCATACTTTTTATATTTTTATCGTTAAGTTCACATTATTTTACATCTAAAACACGTCTTTACAATACATTTGGGTGAATATAAAAGGTCGTAAAAAAATTTTGAAATACAGGTGATGAATCCGCTAAATATCGTCTTAAGTCATTTCTATTAAACTAATCATACTTTTTATATTTTAACGTTAAGTTCACATTATTTTACATCTAAAACACGTCTTTACAATACATTTGGGTGAATATAAAAGGTCGTAAAAAAATTTTGAAATACAGGTGATGAATCCGCTAAATATCGTCTTAAGTCATTTCTATTAAACTAATCATACTTTTTATATTTTTAACGTTAAGTTCACATTATTTTACATCTAAAACACGTATTTACAATACATTTGGGTGAATACAAAAAATAGAAAAAAAATTTGGGAAAAAAATGGTGATAATTCCGCTAAATATCGTTTAAAGTCATTTGTATTGAACTAATCATACTTTTTATATTTTTATCTTTAAGTTCACATTATTTTACATCTAAAACACGTATTTACAATACATTTGGGTGAATACAAAAAATAGAAAAAAAATTTGGGAAAAAATTGGGTAAAAAATGGTGATAATTCCGCTAAATATCGTTTAAAGTCATTTGTATTGAACTAATCATACTTTTTATATTTTTATCGTTAAGTTCACATTATTTTACATCTAAAACACGTCTTTACAATACATTTGGGTGAATATAAAAGGTCGTAAAAAAATTTTGAAATACAGGTGATGAATCCGCTAAATATCGTCTTAAGTCATTTCTATTAAACTAATCATACTTTTTATATTTTTAACGTTAAGTTCACATTATTTTACATCTAAAACACGTCTTTACAATACATTTGGGTGAATATAAAAGGTCGTAAAAAAATTTTGAAATACAGGTGATGAATCCGCTAAATATCGTCTTAAGTCATTTCTATTAAACTAATCATACTTTTTATATTTTTAACGTTAAGTTCACATTATTTTACATCTAAAACACGTCTTTATAATACATTTGGGTGAATATAAAAGGTCGTAAAAAAATTTTGAAATACAGATGATGAATCCGCTAAATATCGTCTTAAGTCATTTTATTAAACTAATCATACTTTTTATATTTTTAACGTTAAGTTCACATTATTTTACATCTAAAACACGTATTTACAATACATTTGGGTGAATACAAAAAGTAGAAAAAAAATTTGGGAAAAAATTGGGTAAAAAATGGTGATAATTCCGCTAAATATCGTTTAAAGTCATTTGTATTGAACTAATCATACTTTTTATATTTTTATCGTTAAGTTCACATTATTTTACATCAATAACACGTCTTTACAATACATTTGGGTGAATATAAAAGGTCGTAAAAAAATTTTGAAATACAGGTGATGAATCCGCTAAATATCGTCTTAAGTCATTTCTATTAAACTAATCATACTTTTTATATTTTTAACGTTAAGTTCACATTATTTTACATCTAAAACACGTATTTACAATACATTTGGGTGAATACAAAAAATAGAAAAAAAATTTGGGAAAAAATTGGGTAAAAAATGGTGATAATTCCGCTAAATATCGTTTAAAGTCATTTGTATTGAACTAATCATACTTTTTATATTTTTATCGTTAAGTTCACATTATTTTACATCTAAAACACGTCTTTACAATACATTTGGGTGAATATAAAAGGTCGTAAAAAAATTTTGAAATACAGGTGATGAATCCGCTAAATATCGTCTTAAGTCATTTCTATTAAACTAATCATACTTTTTATATTTTAACGTTAAGTTCACATTATTTTACATCTAAAACACGTCTTTACAATACATTTGGGTGAATATAAAAGGTCGTAAAAAAATTTTGAAATACAGGTGATGAATCCGCTAAATATCGTCTTAAGTCATTTCTATTAAACTAATCATACTTTTTATATTTTTAACGTTAAGTTCACATTATTTTACATCTAAAACACGTATTTACAATACATTTGGGTGAATACAAAAAATAGAAAAAAAATTTGGGAAAAAAATGGTGATAATTCCGCTAAATATCGTTTAAAGTCATTTGTATTGAACTAATCATACTTTTTATATTTTTATCTTTAAGTTCACATTATTTTACATCTAAAACACGTATTTACAATACATTTGGGTGAATACAAAAAATAGAAAAAAAATTTGGGAAAAAATTGGGTAAAAAATGGTTATAATTCCGCTAAATATCGTTTAAAGTCATTTGTATTGAACTAATCATACTTTTTATATTTTTATCGTTAAGTTCACATTATTTTACATCTAAAACACGTCTTTACAATACATTTGGGTGAATATAAAAGGTCGTAAAAAAATTTTGAAATACAGGTGATGAATCCGCTAAATATCGTCTTAAGTCATTTCTATTAAACTAATCATACTTTTTATATTTTTAACGTTAAGTTCACATTATTTTACATCTAAAACACGTCTTTACAATACATTTGGGTGAATATAAAAGGTCGTAAAAAAATTTTGAAATACAGGTGATGAATCCGCTAAATATCGTCTTAAGTCATTTCTATTAAACTAATCATACTTTTTATATTTTTAACGTTAAGTTCACATTATTTTACATCTAAAACACGTATTTACAATACATTTGGGTGAATACAAAAAATAGAAAAAAAATTTGGGAAAAAAATGGTGATAATTCGGCTAAATATCGTTTAAAGTCATTTGTATTGAACTAATCATACTTTTTATATTTTTATCGTTAAGTTTACATTATTTTACATCTAAAACACGTATTTACAATACATTTGGGTGAATACAAAAAATAGAAAAAAAATTTGGGAAAAAATTGGGTAAAAAATGGTGATAATTCCGCTAAATATCGTTTAAAGTCATTTGTATTGAACTAATCATACTTTTTATATTTTTATCGTTAAGTTCACATTATTTTACATCTAAAACACGTATTTACAATACATTTGGGTGAATACAAAAAATAGAAAAAAAATTAGGGAAAAAATTTGGTAAAAAATGGTGATAATTTCGCTAAATATCGATTAAAGTCATTTGTATTGAACTAATCATACTTTTTATATTTTTAACGTTAAGTTCACATTATTTTACATCTAAAACACGTATTTACAATACATTTGGGTGAATATAAAAGGTCGTAAAAAATGTTTGAAATACAGGTGATGAATCCGCTAAATATCGTCTTAAGTCATTTCTATTAAACTAATCATACTTTTTATATTTTTGACGTTAAGTTCACATTATTTTACATCTAAAACACGTATTTACAATACATTTGGGTGAATACAAAAAATAGAAAAAAAATTTGGGAAAAAATTGGGTAAAAAATGGTGATAATTCCGCTAAATATCGTTTAAAGTCATTTGTATTGAACTAATCATACTTTTTATATTTTTATCGTTAAGTTCACATTATTTTACATCTAAAACACGTCTTTACAATACATTTGGGTGAATATAAAAGGTCGTAAAAAAATTTTGAAATACAGGTGATGAATCCGCTAAATATCGTCTTAAGTCATTTCTATTAAACTAATCATACTTTTTATATTTTTAACGTTATGTTCACATTATTTTACATCTAAAACACGTCTTTACAATACATTTGGGTGAATATAAAAGGTCGTAAAAAAATTTTGAAATACAGGTGATGAATCCGCTAAATATCGTCTTAAGTCATTTCTATTAAACTAATCATACTTTTTATATTTTTAACGTTAAGTTCACATTATTTTACATCTAAAACACGTCTTTACAATACATTTGGGTGAATATAAAAGGTCGTAAAAAAATTTTGAAATACAGGTGATGAATCCGCTAAATATCGTTTAAAGTCATTTGTATTGAACTAATCATACTTTTTATATTTTTATCTTTAAGTTCACATTATTTTACATCTAAAACACGTATTTACAATACATTTGGGTGAATACAAAAAATAGAAAAAAAATTTGGGAAAAAATTGGGTAAAAAATGGTGATAATTCCGCTAAATATCGTTTAAAGTCATTTGTATTGAACTAATCATACTTTTTATATTTTTATCGTTAAGTTCACATTATTTTACATCTAAAACACGTCTTTACAATACATTTGGGTGAATATAAAAGGTCGTAAAAAAATTTTGAAATACAGGTGATGAATCCGCTAAATATCGTCTTAAGTCATTTCTATTAAACTAATCATACTTTTTATACTTTTAACGTTAAGTTCACATTATTTTACATCTAAAACACGTATTTACAATAAATTTGGGTGAATACAAAAAATAGAAAAAAAATTTGGGAAAAAATTGGGTAAAAAATGGTGATAATTCCGCTAAATATCGTTTAAAGTCATTTGTATTGAACTAATCATACTTTTTATATTTTTATCGTTAAGTTCACATTATTTTACATCTAAAACACGTCTTTACAATACATTTGGGTGAATATAAAAGGTCGTAAAAAAATTTTGAAATACAGGTGATGAATCCGCTAAATATCGTCTTAAGTCATTTCTATTAAACTAATCATACTTTTTATATTTTTAACGTTAAGTTCACATTATTTTACATCTAAAACACGTCTTTACAATACATTTGGGTGAATATAAAAGGTCGTAAAAAAATTTTGAAATACAGGTGATGAATCCGCTAAATATCGTCTTAAGTCATTTCTATTAAACTAATCATACTTTTTATATTTTTAACGTTAAGTTCACATTATTTTACATCTAAAACACGTCTTTACAATACATTTGGGTGAATATAAAAGGTCGTAAAAAAATTTTGAAATACAGGTGATGAATCCGCTAAATATCGTTTAAAGTCATTTGTATTGAACTAATCATACTTTTTATATTTTTATCTTTAAGTTCACATTATTTTACATCTATAACACGTATTTACAATACATTTGGGTGAATACAAAAAATAGAAAAAAAATTTGGGAAAAAATTGGGTAAAAAATGGTGATAATTCCGCTAAATATCGTTTAAAGTCATTTGTATTGAACTAATCATACTTTTTATATTTTTATCGTTAAGTTCACATTATTTTACATCTAAAACACGTCTTTACAATACATTTGGGTGAATATAAAAGGTCGTAAAAAAATTTTGAAATACAGGTGATGAATCCGCTAAATATCGTCTTAAGTCATTTCTATTAAACTAATCATACTTTTTATATTTTTAACGTTAAGTTCACATTATTTTACATCTAAAACACGTCTTTACAATACATTTGGGTGAATATAAGAGGTCGTAAAAAAATTTTGAAATACAGGTGATGAATCCGCTAAATATCGTCTTAAGTCATTTCTATTAAACTAATCATACTTTTTATATTTTTAACGTTAAGTTCACATTATTTTACATCTAAAACACGTATTTACAATACATTTGGGTGAATACAAAAAATAGAAAAAAAATTTGGGAAAAAAATGGTGATAATTCGGCTAAATATCGTTTAAAGTCATTTGTATTGAACTAATCATACTTTTTATATTTTTATCGTTAAGTTTACATTATATTACATCTAAAACACGTATTTACAATACATTTGGGTGAATACAAAAAATAGAAAAAAAATTTGGGAAAAATTTGGGTAAAAAATGGTGATAATTCCGCTAAATATCGTTTAAAGTCATTTGTATTGAACTAATCATACTTTTTATATTTTTATCGTTAAGTTCACATTATTTTACATCTAAAACACGTATTTACAATACATTTGGGTGAATACAAAAAATAGAAAAAAAATTAGGGAAAAAATTTGGTAAAAAATGGTGATAATTTCGCTAAATATCGATTAAAGTCATTTGTATTGAACTAATCATACTTTTTATATTTTTAACGTTAAGTTCACATTATTTTACATCTAAAACACGTATTTACAATACATTTGGGTGAATATAAAAGGTCGTAAAAAATGTTTGAAATACAGGTGATGAATCCGCTAAATATCGTCTTAAGTCATTTCTATTAAACTAATCATACTTTTTATATTTTTGACGTTAAGTTCACATTATTTTACATCTAAAACACGTATTTACAATACATTTGGGTGAATACAAAAAATAGAAAAAAAATTTGGGAAAAAATTGGGTAAAAAATGGTGATAATTCCGCTAAATATCGTTTAAAGTCATTTGTATTGAACTAATCATACTTTTTATATTTTTATCGTTAAGTTCACATTATTTTACATCTAAAACACGTCTTTACAATACATTTGGGTGAATATAAAAGGTCGTAAAAAAATTTTGAAATACAGGTGATGAATCCGCTAAATATCGTCTTAAGTCATTTCTATTAAACTAATCATACTTTTTATATTTTTAACGTTAAGTTCACATTATTTTACATCTAAAACACGTCTTTACAATACATTTGGGTGAATATAAAAGGTCGTAAAAAAATTTTGAAATACAGGTGATGAATCCGCTAAATATCGTCTTAAGTCATTTCTATTAAACTAATCATACTTTTTATATTTTTAACGTTAAGTTCACATTATTTTACATCTAAAACACGTCTTTACAATACATTTGGGTGAATATATAAGGTCGTAAAAAAATTTTGAAATACAGGTGATGAATCCGCTAAATATCGTCTTAAGTCATTTTATTAAACTAATCATACTTTTTATATTTTTAACGTTAAGTTCACATTATTTTACATCTAAAACACGTATTTACAATACATTTGGGTGAATACAAAAAATAGAAAAAAAATTTGGGAAAAAATTGGGTAAAAAATGGTGATAATTCCGCTAAATATCGTTTAAAGTCATTTGTATTGAACTAATCATACTTTTTATATTTTTATCGTTAAGTTCACATTATTTTACATCAATAACACGTCTTTACAATACATTTGGGTGAATATAAAAGGTCGTAAAAAAATTTTGAAATACAGGTGATGAATCCGCTAAATATCGTCTTAAGTCATTTCTATTAAACTAATCATACTTTTTATATTTTTAACGTTAAGTTCACATTATTTTACATCTAAAACACGTATTTACAATACATTTGGGTGAATATAAAAGGTCGTAAAAAAATTTTGAAATACAGGTGATGAATCCGCTAAATATCGTCTTAAGTCATTTCTATTAAACTAATCATACTTTTTATATTTTTAACGTTAAGTTCACATTATTTTACATCTAAAACACGTATTTACAATACATTTGGGTGAATACAAAAAATAGAAAAAAAATTTGGGAAAAAAATGGTGATAATTCGGCTAAATATCGTTTAAAGTCATTTGTATTGAACTAATCATACTTTTTATATTTTTATCGTTAAGTTTACATTATTTTACATCTAAAACACGTATTTACAATACATTTGGGTGAATACAAAAAATAGAAAAAAAATTTGGGAAAAAATTGGGTAAAAAATGGTGATAATTCCGCTAAATATCGTTTAAAGTCATTTGTATTGAACTAATCATACTTTTTATATTTTTATCGTTAAGTTCACATTATTTTACATCTAAAACACGTATTTACAATACATTTGGGTGAATACAAAAAATAGAAAAAAAATTAGGGAAAAAATTTGGTAAAAAATGGTGATAATTTCGCTAAATATCGATTAAAGTCATTTGTATTGAACTAATCATACTTTTTATATTTTTAACGTTAAGTTCACATTATTTTACATCTAAAACACGTATTTACAATACATTTGGGTGAATATAAAAGGTCGTAAAAAATGTTTGAAATACAGGTGATGAATCCGCTAAATATCGTCTTAAGTCATTTCTATTAAACTAATCATACTTTTTATATTTTTGACGTTAAGTTCACATTATTTTACATCTAA
Source organism: Diuraphis noxia (assembly GCF_037042655.1). Classification (NCBI taxonomy): domain Eukaryota; kingdom Metazoa; phylum Arthropoda; class Insecta; order Hemiptera; family Aphididae; genus Diuraphis; species Diuraphis noxia. The sequence continues at coordinate 52,552,243 of NW_028301715.1, forward strand.
AACACGTATTTACAATACATTTGGGTGAATACAAAAAATAGAAAAAAAATTTGGGAAAAAATTGGGTAAAAAATGGTGATAATTCCGCTAAATATCGTTTAAAGTCATTTGTATTGAACTAATCATACTTTTTATATTTTTATCGTTAAGTTCACATTATTTTACATCTAAAACACGTCTTTACAATACATTTGGGTGAATATAAAAGGTCGTAAAAAAATTTTGAAATACAGGTGATGAATCCGCTAAATATCGTCTTAAGTCATTTCTATTAAACTAATCATACTTTTTATATTTTTAACGTTATGTTCACATTATTTTACATCTAAAACACGTCTTTACAATACATTTGGGTGAATATAAAAGGTCGTAAAAAAATTTTGAAATACAGGTGATGAATCCGCTAAATATCGTCTTAAGTCATTTCTATTAAACTAATCATACTTTTTATATTTTTAACGTTAAGTTCACATTATTTTACATCTAAAACACGTCTTTACAATACATTTGGGTGAATATAAAAGGTCGTAAAAAAATTTTGAAATACAGGTGATGAATCCGCTAAATATCGTTTAAAGTCATTTGTATTGAACTAATCATACTTTTTATATTTTTATCTTTAAGTTCACATTATTTTACATCTAAAACACGTATTTACAATACATTTGGGTGAATACAAAAAATAGAAAAAAAATTTGGGAAAAAATTGGGTAAAAAATGGTGATAATTCCGCTAAATATCGTTTAAAGTCATTTGTATTGAACTAATCATACTTTTTATATTTTTATCGTTAAGTTCACATTATTTTACATCTAAAACACGTCTTTACAATACATTTGGGTGAATATAAAAGGTCGTAAAAAAATTTTGAAATACAGGTGATGAATCCGCTAAATATCGTCTTAAGTCATTTCTATTAAACTAATCATACTTTTTATACTTTTAACGTTAAGTTCACATTATTTTACATCTAAAACACGTATTTACAATAAATTTGGGTGAATACAAAAAATAGAAAAAAAATTTGGGAAAAAATTGGGTAAAAAATGGTGATAATTCCGCTAAATATCGTTTAAAGTCATTTGTATTGAACTAATCATACTTTTTATATTTTTATCGTTAAGTTCACATTATTTTACATCTAAAACACGTCTTTACAATACATTTGGGTGAATATAAAAGGTCGTAAAAAAATTTTGAAATACAGGTGATGAATCCGCTAAATATCGTCTTAAGTCATTTCTATTAAACTAATCATACTTTTTATATTTTTAACGTTAAGTTCACATTATTTTACATCTAAAACACGTATTTACAATACATTTGGGTGAATATAAAAGGTCGTAAAAAAATTTTGAAATACAGGTGATGAATCCGCTAAATATCGTCTTAAGTCATTTCTATTAAACTAATCATACTTTTTATATTTTTAACGTTAAGTTCACATTATTTTACATCTAAAACACGTATTTACAATACATTTGGGTGAATACAAAAAATAGAAAAAAAATTTGGGAAAAAAATGGTGATAATTCGGCTAAATATCGTTTAAAGTCATTTGTATTGAACTAATCATACTTTTTATATTTTTATCGTTAAGTTTACATTATTTTACATCTAAAACACGTATTTACAATACATTTGGGTGAATACAAAAAATAGAAAAAAAATTTGGGAAAAAATTGGGTAAAAAATGGTGATAATTCCGCTAAATATCGTTTAAAGTCATTTGTATTGAACTAATCATACTTTTTATATTTTTATCGTTAAGTTCACATTATTTTACATCTAAAACACGTATTTACAATACATTTGGGTGAATACAAAAAATAGAAAAAAAATTAGGGAAAAAATTTGGTAAAAAATGGTGATAATTCCGCTAAATATCGTTTAAAGTCATTTGTATTGAACTAATCATACTTTTTATATTTTTATCGTTAAGTTCACATTATTTTACATCTAAAACACGTCTTTACAATACATTTGGGTGAATATAAAAGGTCGTAAAAAAATTTTGAAATACAGGTGATGAATCCGCTAAATATCGTCTTAAGTCATTTCTATTAAACTAATCATACTTTTTATACTTTTAACGTTAAGTTCACATTATTTTACATCTAAAACACGTATTTACAATAAATTTGGGTGAATACAAAAAATAGAAAAAAAATTTGGGAAAAAATTGGGTAAAAAATGGTGATAATTCCGCTAAATATCGTTTAAAGTCATTTGTATTGAACTAATCATACTTTTTATATTTTTATCGTTAAGTTCACATTATTTTACATCTAAAACACGTCTTTACAATACATTTGGGTGAATATAAAAGGTCGTAAAAAAATTTTGAAATACAGGTGATGAATCCGCTAAATATCGTCTTAAGTCATTTCTATTAAACTAATCATACTTTTTATATTTTTAACGTTAAGTTCACATTATTTTACATCTAAAACACGTATTTACAATACATTTGGGTGAATATAAAAGGTCGTAAAAAAATTTTGAAATACAGGTGATGAATCCGCTAAATATCGTCTTAAGTCATTTCTATTAAACTAATCATACTTTTTATATTTTTAACGTTATGTTCACATTATTTTACATCTAAAACACGTCTTTACAATACATTTGGGTGAATATAAAAGGTCGTAAAAAAATTTTGAAATACAGGTGATGAATCCGCTAAATATCGTCTTAAGTCATTTCTATTAAACTAATCATACTTTTTATATTTTTAACGTTAAGTTCACATTATTTTACATCTAAAACACGTCTTTACAATACATTTGGGTGAATATAAAAGGTCGTAAAAAAATTTTGAAATACAGGTGATGAATCCGCTAAATATCGTTTAAAGTCATTTGTATTGAACTAATCATACTTTTTATATTTTTATCTTTAAGTTCACATTATTTTACATCTAAAACACGTATTTACAATACATTTGGGTGAATACAAAAAATAGAAAAAAAATTTGGGAAAAAATTGGGTAAAAAATGGTGATAATTCCGCTAAATATCGTTTAAAGTCATTTGTATTGAACTAATCATACTTTTTATATTTTTATCGTTAAGTTCACATTATTTTACATCTAAAACACGTCTTTACAATACATTTGGGTGAATATAAAAGGTCGTAAAAAAATTTTGAAATACAGGTGATGAATCCGCTAAATATCGTCTTAAGTCATTTCTATTAAACTAATCATACTTTTTATACTTTTAACGTTAAGTTCACATTATTTTACATCTAAAACACGTATTTACAATAAATTTGGGTGAATACAAAAAATAGAAAAAAAATTTGGGAAAAAATTGGGTAAAAAATGGTGATAATTCCGCTAAATATCGTTTAAAGTCATTTGTATTGAACTAATCATACTTTTTATATTTTTATCGTTAAGTTCACATTATTTTACATCTAAAACACGTCTTTACAATACATTTGGGTGAATATAAAAGGTCGTAAAAAAATTTTGAAATACAGGTGATGAATCCGCTAAATATCGTCTTAAGTCATTTCTATTAAACTAATCATACTTTTTATATTTTTAACGTTAAGTTCACATTATTTTACATCTAAAACACGTCTTTACAATACATTTGGGTGAATATAAAAGGTCGTAAAAAAATTTTGAAATACAGGTGATGAATCCGCTAAATATCGTCTTAAGTCATTTCTATTAAACTAATCATACTTTTTATATTTTTAACGTTAAGTTCACATTATTTTACATCTAAAACACGTCTTTACAATACATTTGGGTGAATATAAAAGGTCGTAAAAAAATTTTGAAATACAGGTGATGAATCCGCTAAATATCGTTTAAAGTCATTTGTATTGAACTAATCATACTTTTTATATTTTTATCTTTAAGTTCACATTATTTTACATCTAAAACACGTATTTACAATACATTTGGGTGAATACAAAAAATAGAAAAAAAATTTGGGAAAAAAATGGGTAAAAAATGGTGATAATTCCGCTAAATATCGTTTAAAGTCATTTGTATTGAACTAATCATACTTTTTATATTTTTATCGTTAAGTTCACATTATTTTACATCTAAAACACGTCTTTACAATACATTTGGGTGAATATAAAAGGTCGTAAAAAAATTTTGAAATACAGGTGATGAATCCGCTAAATATCGTCTTAAGTCATTTCTATTAAACTAATCATACTTTTTATATTTTTAACGTTAAGTTCACATTATTTTACATCTAAAACACGTCTTTACAATACATTTGGGTGAATATAAGAGGTCGTAAAAAAATTTTGAAATACAGGTGATGAATCCGCTAAATATCGTCTTAAGTCATTTCTATTAAACTAATCATACTTTTTATATTTTTAACGTTAAGTTCACATTATTTTACATCTAAAACACGTATTTACAATACATTTGGGTGAATACAAAAAATAGAAAAAAAATTTGGGAAAAAAATGGTGATAATTCGGCTAAATATCGTTTAAAGTCATTTGTATTGAACTAATCATACTTTTTATATTTTTATCGTTAAGTTTACATTATTTTACATCTAAAACACGTATTTACAATACATTTGGGTGAATACAAAAAATAGAAAAAAAATTTGGGAAAAAATTGGGTAAAAAATGGTGATAATTCCGCTAAATATCGTTTAAAGTCATTTGTATTGAACTAATCATACTTTTTATATTTTTATCGTTAAGTTCACATTATTTTACATCTAAAACACGTATTTACAATACATTTGGGTGAATACAAAAAATAGAAAAAAAATTAGGGAAAAAATTTGGTAAAAAATGGTGATAATTTCGCTAAATATCGATTAAAGTCATTTGTATTGAACTAATCATACTTTTTATATTTTTAACGTTAAGTTCACATTATTTTACATCTAAAACACGTATTTACAATACATTTGGGTGAATATAAAAGGTCGTAAAAAATGTTTGAAATACAGGTGATGAATCCGCTAAATATCGTCTTAAGTCATTTCTATTAAACTAATCATACTTTTTATATTTTTGACGTTAAGTTCACATTATTTTACATCTAAAACACGTATTTACAATACATTTGGGTGAATACAAAAAATAGAAAAAAAATTTGGGAAAAAATTGGGTAAAAAATGGTGATAATTCCGCTAAATATCGTTTAAAGTCATTTGTATTGAACTAATCATACTTTTTATATTTTTATCGTTAAGTTCACATTATTTTACATCTAAAACACGTCTTTACAATACATTTGGGTGAATATAAAAGGTCGTAAAAAAATTTTGAAATACAGGTGATGAATCCGCTAAATATCGTCTTAAGTCATTTCTATTAAACTAATCATACTTTTTATATTTTTAACGTTAAGTTCACATTATTTTACATCTAAAACACGTCTTTACAATACATTTGGGTGAATATAAAAGGTCGTAAAAAAATTTTGAAATACAGGTGATGAATCCGCTAAATATCGTCTTAAGTCATTTCTATTAAACTAATCATACTTTTTATATTTTTAACGTTAAGTTCACATTATTTTACATCTAAAACACGTCTTTACAATACATTTGGGTGAATATATAAGGTCGTAAAAAAATTTTGAAATACAGGTGATGAATCCGCTAAATATCGTCTTAAGTCATTTTATTAAACTAATCATACTTTTTATATTTTTAACGTTAAGTTCACATTATTTTACATCTAAAACACGTATTTACAATACATTTGGGTGAATACAAAAAATAGAAAAAAAATTTGGGAAAAAATTGGGTAAAAAATGGTGATAATTCCGCTAAATATCGTTTAAAGTCATTTGTATTGAACTAATCATACTTTTTATATTTTTATCGTTAAGTTCACATTATTTTACATCAATAACACGTCTTTACAATACATTTGGGTGAATATAAAAGGTCGTAAAAAAATTTTGAAATACAGGTGATGAATCCGCTAAATATCGTCTTAAGTCATTTCTATTAAACTAATCATACTTTTTATATTTTTAACGTTAAGTTCACATTATTTTACATCTAAAACACGTATTTACAATACATTTGGGTGAATACAAAAAATAGAAAAAAAATTTGGGAAAAAAATGGTGATAATTCCGCTAAATATCGTTTAAAGTCATTTGTATTGAACTAATCATACTTTTTATATTTTTATCGTTAAGTTCACATTATTTTACATCTAAAACACGTATTTACAATACATTTGGGTGAATACAAAAAATAGAAAAAAAATTAGGGAAAAAATTTGGTAAAAAATGGTGATAATTTCGCTAAATATCGATTAAAGTCATTTGTATTGAACTAATCATACTTTTTATATTTTTAACGTTAAGTTCACATTATTTTACATCTAAAACACGTATTTACAATACATTTGGGTGAATATAAAAGGTCGTAAAAAATGTTTGAAATACAGGTGATGAATCCGCTAAATATCGTCTTAAGTCATTTCTATTAAACTAATCATACTTTTTATATTTTTGACGTTAAGTTCACATTATTTTACATCTAAAACACGTATTTACAATACATTTGGGTGAATACAAAAAATAGAAAAAAAATTTGGGAAAAAATTGGGTAAAAAATGGTGATAATTCCGCTAAATATCGTTTAAAGTCATTTGTATTGAACTAATCATACTTTTTATATTTTTATCGTTAAGTTCACATTATTTTACATCTAAAACACGTCTTTACAATACATTTGGGTGAATATAAAAGGTCGTAAAAAAATTTTGAAATACAGGTGATGAATCCGCTAAATATCGTCTTAAGTCATTTCTATTAAACTAATCATACTTTTTATATTTTTAACGTTAAGTTCACATTATTTTACATCTAAAACACGTCTTTACAATACATTTGGGTGAATATAAAAGGTCGTAAAAAAATTTTGAAATACAGGTGATGAATCCGCTAAATATCGTCTTAAGTCATTTCTATTAAACTAATCATACTTTTTATATTTTTAACGTTAAGTTCACATTATTTTACATCTAAAACACGTCTTTACAATACATTTGGGTGAATATATAAGGTCGTAAAAAAATTTTGAAATACAGGTGATGAATCCGCTAAATATCGTCTTAAGTCATTTTATTAAACTAATCATACTTTTTATATTTTTAACGTTAAGTTCACATTATTTTACATCTAAAACACGTATTTACAATACATTTGGGTGAATACAAAAAATAGAAAAAAAATTTGGGAAAAAATTGGGTAAAAAATGGTGATAATTCCGCTAAATATCGTTTAAAGTCATTTGTATTGAACTAATCATACTTTTTATATTTTTATCGTTAAGTTCACATTATTTTACATCAATAACACGTCTTTACAATACATTTGGGTGAATATAAAAGGTCGTAAAAAATTTTTGAAATACAGGTGATGAATCCGCTAAATATCGTCTTAAGTCATTTCTATTAAACTAATCATACTTTTTATATTTTTAACGTTAAGTTCACATTATTTTACATCTAAAACACGTATTTACAATACATTTGGGTGAATACAAAAAATAGAAAAAAAATTTGGGAAAAAATTGGGTAAAAAATGGTGATAATTCCGCTAAATATCGTTTAAAGTCATTTGTATTGAACTAATCATACTTTTTATATTTTTATCGTTAAGTTCACATTATTTTACATCTAAAACACGTCTTTACAATACATTTGGGTGAATATAAAAGGTCGTAAAAAAATTTTGAAATACAGGTGATGAATCCGCTAAATATCGTCTTAAGTCATTTCTATTAAACTAATCATACTTTTTATATTTTAACGTTAAGTTCACATTATTTTACATCTCAAACACGTCTTTACAATACATTTGGGTGAATATAAAAGGTCGTAAAAAAATTTTGAAATACAGGTGATGAATCCGCTAAATATCGTCTTAAGTCATTTCTATTAAACTAATCATACTTTTTATATTTTTAACGTTAAGTTCACATTATTTTACATCTAAAACACGTATTTACAATACATTTGGGTGAATACAAAAAATAGAAAAAAAATTTGGGAAAAAAATGGTGATAATTCCGCTAAATATCGTTTAAAGTCATTTGTATTGAACTAATCATACTTTTTATATTTTTATCGTTAAGTTCACATTATTTTACATCTAAAACACGTATTTACAATACATTTGGGTGAATACAAAAAATAGAAAAAAAATTTGGGAAAAAATTGGGTAAAAAATGGTGATAATTCCGCTAAATATCGTTTAAAGTCATTTGTATTGAACTAATCATACTTTTTATATTTTTAACGTTAAGTTCAGATTATTATACATCTAAAACACGTATTTACAATACATTTGGGTAAATACAAAAAATAGAAAAAAAATTTGGGAAAAAATTGGGTAAAAAATGGTGATAATTCCGCTAAATATCGTTTAAAGTCATTTGTATTGAACTAATCATACTTTTTATATTTTTATCGTTAAGTTCACGTTATTTTACATCTAAAACACGTCTTTACAATACATTTGGGTGAATATAAAAGGTCGTAAAAAAATTTTGAAATACAGGTGATGAATCCGCTAAATATCGTCTTAAGTCATTTCTATTAAACTAATCATACTTTTTATATTTTTAACGTTAAGTTCACATTATTTTACATCTAAAACACGTCTTTACAATACATTTGGGTGAATATAAAAGGTCGTAAAAAAATTTTGAAATACAGGTGATGAATCCGCTAAATATCGTCTTAAGTCATTTCTATTAAACTAATCATACTTTTTATATTTTTATCGTTAAGTTCACATTATTTTACATCTAAAACACGTATTTACAATACATTTGGGTGAATACAAAAAATAGAAAAAAAATTAGGGAAAAAATTTGGTAAAAAATGGTGATAATTTCGCTAAATATCGATTAAAGTCATTTGTATTGAACTAATCATACTTTTTATATTTTTATCGTTGAGTTCACATTATTTTACATCTAAAACACGTCTTTACAATACATTTGGGTGAATATAAAAGGTCGTAAAAAAATTTTGAAATACAGGTGATGAATCCGCTAAATATCGTCTTAAGTCATTTCTATTAAACTAATCATACTTTTTATATTTTTAACGTTAAGTTCACATTATTTTACATCTAAAACACGTATTTACAATACATTTGGGTGAATACAAAAAATAGAAAAAAAATTTGGGAAAAAATTGGGTAAAAAATGGTGATAATTCCGCTAAATATCGTTTAAAGTCATTTGTATTGAACTAATCATACTTTTTATATTTTTATCGTTAAGTTCACATTATTTTACATCTAAAACACGTCTTTACAATACATTTGGGTGAATATAAAAGGTCGTAAAAAAATTTTGAAATACAGGTGATGAATCCGCTAAATATCGTCTTAAGTCATTTCTATTAAACTAATCATACTTTTTATATTTTTAACGTTAAGTTCACATTATTTTACATCTAAAACACGTATTTACAATACATTTGGGTGAATACAAAAAATAGAAAAAAAATTTGGGAAAAAATTGGGTAAAAAATGGTGATAATTCCGCTAAATATCGTTTAAAGTCATTTGTATTGAACTAATCATACTTTTTATATTTTTATCGTTAAGTTCACATTATTTTACATCTAAAACACGTCTTTACAATACATTTGGGTGAATATAAAAGGTCGTAAAAAAATTTTGAAATACAGGTGATGAATCCGCTAAATATCGTCTTAAGTCATTTCTATTAAACTAATCATACTTTTTATATTTTAACGTTAAGTTCACATTATTTTACATCTCAAACACGTCTTTACAATACATTTGGGTGAATATAAAAGGTCGTAAAAAAATTTTGAAATACAGGTGATGAATCCGCTAAATATCGTCTTAAGTCATTTCTATTAAACTAATCATACTTTTTATATTTTTAACGTTAAGTTCACATTATTTTACATCTAAAACACGTATTTACAATACATTTGGGTGAATACAAAAAATAGAAAAAAAATTTGGGAAAAAAATGGTGATAATTCCGCTAAATATCGTCTTAAGTCATTTCTATTAAACTAATCATACTTTTTATATTTTTAACGTTAAGTTCACATTATTTTACATCTAAAACACGTCTTTACAATACATTTGGGTGAATATAAAAGGTCGTAAAAAAATTTTGAAATACAGGTGATGAATCCGCTAAATATCGTCTTAAGTCATTTCTATTAAACTAATCATACTTTTTATATTTTTAACGTTAAGTTCACATTATTTTACATCTAAAACACGTATTTACAATACATTTGGGTGAATACAAAAAATAGAAAAAAAATTTGGGAAAAAAATGGTGATAATTCCGCTAAATATCGTTTAAAGTCATTTGTATTGAACTAATCATACTTTTTATATTTTTATCGTTAAGTTCACATTATTTTACATCTAAAACACGTATTTACAATACATTTGGGTGAATACAAAAAATAGAAAAAAAATTTGGGAAAAAATTGGGTAAAAAATGGTGATAATTCCGCTAAATATCGTTTAAAGTCATTTGTATTGAACTAATCATACTTTTTATATTTTTAACGTTAAGTTCAGATTATTATACATCTAAAACACGTATTTACAATACATTTGGGTAAATACAAAAAATAGAAAAAAAATTTGGGAAAAAATTGGGTAAAAAATGGTGATAATTCCGCTAAATATCGTTTAAAGTCATTTGTATTGAACTAATCATACTTTTTATATTTTTATCGTTAAGTTCACGTTATTTTACATCTAAAACACGTCTTTACAATACATTTGGGTGAATATAAAAGGTCGTAAAAAAATTTTGAAATACAGGTGATGAATCCGCTAAATATCGTCTTAAGTCATTTCTATTAAACTAATCATACTTTTTATATTTTTAACGTTAAGTTCACATTATTTTACATCTAAAACACGTCTTTACAATACATTTGGGTGAATATAAAAGGTCGTAAAAAAATTTTGAAATACAGGTGATGAATCCGCTAAATATCGTCTTAAGTCATTTCTATTAAACTAATCATACTTTTTATATTTTTATCGTTAAGTTCACATTATTTTACATCTAAAACACGTATTTACAATACATTTGGGTGAATACAAAAAATAGAAAAAAAATTAGGGAAAAAATTTGGTAAAAAATGGTGATAATTTCGCTAAATATCGATTAAAGTCATTTGTATTGAACTAATCATACTTTTTATATTTTTATCGTTGAGTTCACATTATTTTACATCTAAAACACGTCTTTACAATACATTTGGGTGAATATAAAAGGTCGTAAAAAAATTTTGAAATACAGGTGATGAATCCGCTAAATATCGTCTTAAGTCATTTCTATTAAACTAATCATACTTTTTATATTTTTAACGTTAAGTTCACATTATTTTACATCTAAAACACGTATTTACAATACATTTGGGTGAATACAAAAAATAGAAAAAAAATTTGGGAAAAAATTGGGTAAAAAATGGTGATAATTCCGCTAAATATCGTTTAAAGTCATTTGTATTGAACTAATCATACTTTTTATATTTTTATCGTTAAGTTCACATTATTTTACATCTAAAACACGTCTTATAATACATTTGGGTGAATATAAAAGGTCGTAAAAAAATTTTGATATACAGGTGATGAATCCGCTAAATATCGTCTTAAGTCATTTCTATTAAACTAATCATACTTTTTATATTTTTAACGTTAAGTTCACATTATTTTACATCTAAAAAACGTATTTACAATACATTTGGGTGAATACAAAAAATAGAAAAAAAATTTGGGAAAAAATTGGGTAAAAAATGTTGATAATTCCGCTAAATATCGTTTAAAGTCATTTGTATTGAACTAATCATACTTTTTATATTTTTAACGTTAAGTTCACATTATTTTACATCTAAAACACGTCTTTACAATACATTTGGGTGAATATAAAAGGTCGTAAAAAAATTTTGAAATACAGGTGATGAATCCGCTAAATATCGTCTTAAGTCATTTCTATTAAACTAATCATACTTTTTATATTTTTAACGTTAAGTTCACATTATTTTACATCTAAAACACGTATTTACAATACATTTGGGTGAATACAAAAAATAGAAAAAAAATTTGGGAAAAAAATGGTGATAATTCCGCTAAATATCGTTTAAAGTCATTTGTATTGAACTAATCATACTTTTTATATTTTTAACGTTAAGTTCAGATTATTTTACATCTAAAACACGTATTTACAATACATTTGGGTAAATACAAAAAATAGAAAAAAAATTTGGGAAAAAATTGGGTAAAAAATGGTGATAATTCCGCTAAATATCGTTTAAAGTCATTTGTATTGAACTAATCATACTTTTTATATTTTTATCGTTAAGTTCACATTATTTTACATCTAAAACACGTCTTTACAATACATTTGGGTGAATATAAAAGGTCGTAAAAAAATTTTGAAATACAGGTGATGAATCCGCTAAATATCGTCTTAAGTCATTTCTATTAAACTAATCATACTTTTTATATTTTTAACGTTAAGTTCACATTATTTTACATCTAAAACACGTCTTTACAATACATTTGGGTGAATATAAAAGGTCGTAAAAAAATTTTGAAATACAGGTGATGAATCCGCTAAATATCGTCTTAAGTCATTTCTATTAAACTAATCATACTTTTTATATTTTTATCGTTAAGTTCACATTATTTTACATCTAAAACACGTATTTACAATACATTTGGGTGAATACAAAAAATAGAAAAAAAATTAGGGAAAAAATTTGGTAAAAAATGGTGATAATTTCGCTAAATATCGATTAAAGTAATTTGTATTGAACTAATCATACTTTTTATATTTTTATCGTTAAGTTCACATTATTTTACATCTAAAACACGTCTTTACAATACATTTGGGTGAATATTAAAGGTCGTAAAAAAATTTTGAAATACAGGTGATGAATCCGCTAAATATCGTCTTAAGTCATTTCTATTAAACTAATCATACTTTTTATATTTTTAACGTTAAGTTCACATTATTTTACATCTAAAACACGTATTTACAATACATTTGGGTGAATACAAAAAATAGAAAAAAAATTTGGGAAAAAATTGGGTAAAAAATGGTGATAATTCCGCTAAATACCGTTTAAAGTCATTTGTATTGAACTAATCATACTTTTTATATTTTTATCGTTAAGTTCACATTATTTTACATCTAAAACACGTCTTATAATACATTTGGGTGAATATAAAAGGTCGTAAAAAAATTTTGATATACAGGTGATGAATCCGCTAAATATCGTCTTAAGTCATTTCTATTAAACTAATCATACTTTTTATATTTTTAACGTTAAGTTCACATTATTTTACATCTAAAAAACGTATTTACAATACATTTGGGTGAATACAAAAAATAGAAAAAAAATTTGGGAAAAAATTGGGTAAAAAATGTTGATAATTCCGCTAAATATCGTTTAAAGTCATTTGTATTGAACTAATCATACTTTTTATATTTTTAACGTTAAGTTCACATTATTTTACATCTAAAACACGTCTTTACAATACATTTGGGTGAATATAAAAGGTCGTAAAAAAATTTTGAAATACAGGTGATGAATCCGCTAAATATCGTCTTAAGTCATTTCTATTAAACTAATCATACTTTTTATATTTTTAACGTTAAGTTCACATTATTTTACATCTAAAACACGTATTTACAATATATTTGGGTGAATACAAAAAATAGAAAAAAAATTTGGGAAAAAAATGGTGATAATTCCGCTAAATATCGTTTAAAGTCATTTCTATTAAACTAATCATACTTTTTATATTTTTAACGTTAAGTTCAGATTATTTTACATCTAAAACACGTATTTACAATACATTTGGGTGAATACAAAAAATAGAAAAAAAATTTGGGAAAAAATTGGGTAAAAAATGGTGATAATTCCGCTAAATATCGTTTAAAGTCATTTGTATTGAACTAATCATACTTTTTATATTTTTATCGTTAAGTTCACATTATTTTACATCTAAAACACGTCTTTACAATACATTTGGGTGTATATAAAAGGTCGTAAAAAAATTTTGAAATACAGGTGATGAATCCGCTAAATATCGTCTTAAGTCATTTCTATTAAACTAATCATACTTTTTATATTTTTAACGTTAAGTTCACATTATTTTACATCTAAAACACGTCTTTACAATACATTTGGGTGAATATAAAAGGTCGTAAAAAAATTTTGAAATACAGGTGATGAATCCGCTAAATATCGTCTTAAGTCATTTCTATTAAACTAATCATACTTTTTATATTTTTAACGTTAAGTTCACATTTTTTTACATCTAAAACACGTATTTACAATACATTTGGGTGAATACAAAAAATAGAAAAAAAATTTGGGAAAAAAATGGTGATAATTCCGCTAAATATCGTTTAAAGTCATTTGTATTGAACTAATCATACTTTTTATATTTTTATCGTTAAGTTCACATTATTTTACATCTAAAACACGTATTTACAATACATTTGGGTGAATACAAAAAATAGAAAAAAAATTTGGGAAAAAATTGGGTAAAAAATGGTGATAATTCCGCTAAATATCGTTTAAAGTCATTTGTATTGAACTAATCATACTTTTATATTTTTATCGTTAAGTTCACATTATTTTACATCTAAAACACGTATTTACAATACATTTGGGTGAATACAAAAAATAGAAAAAAAATTTGGGAAAAAATTGGGTAAAAAATGGTGATAATTCCGCTAAATATCGTTTAAAGTCATTTGTATTGAACTAATCATACTTTTTATATTTTTATCGTTAAGTTCACATTATTTTACATCTAAAACACGTCTTTACAATACATTTGGGTGAATATAAAAGGTCGTAAAAAAATTTTGAAATACAGGTGATGAATCCGCTAAATATCGTCTTAAGTCATTTCTATTAAACTAATCATACTTTTTATATTTTTAACGTTAAGTTCACATTATTTTACATCTAAAACACGTCTTTACAATACATTTGGGTGAATATAAAAGGTCGTAAAAAAATTTAGAAATACAGGTGATGAATCCGCTAAATATCGTCTTAAGTCATTTCTATTAAACTAATCATACTTTTTATATTTTTAACGTTAAGTTCACATTATTTTACATCTAAAACACGTATTTACAATACATTTGGGTGAATACAAAAAATAGAAAAAAAATTTGGGAAAAAAATGGTGATAATTCCGCTAAATATCGTTTAAAGTCATTTGTATTGAACTAATCATACTTTTTATATTTTTATCGTTAAGTTCACATTATTTTACATCTAAAACACGTATTTACAATACATTTGGGTGAATACAAAAAATAGAAAAAAAATTTGGGAAAAAATTGGGTAAAAAATGGTGATAATTCCGCTAAATATCGTTTAAAGTCATTTGTATTGAACTAATCATACTTTTTATATTTTTATCGTTAAGTTCACATTATTTTACATCTAAAACACGTCTTTACAATACATTTGGGTGTATATAAAAGGTCGTAAAAAAATTTTGAAATACAGGTGATGAATCCGCTAAATATCGTCTTAAGTCATTTCTATTAAACTAATCATACTTTTTATATTTTTAACGTTAAGTTCACATTATTTTACATCTAAAACACGTCTTTACAATACATTTGGGTGAATATAAAAGGTCGTAAAAAAATTTAGAAATACAGGTGATGAATCCGCTAAATATCGTCTTAAGTCATTTCTATTAAACTAATCATACTTTTTATATTTTTAACGTTAAGTTCACATTATTTTACATCTAAAACACGTATTTACAATACATTTGGGTGAATACAAAAAATAGAAAAAAAATTTGGGAAAAAAATGGTGATAATTCCGCTAAATATCGTTTAAAGTCATTTGTATTGAACTAATCATACTTTTTATATTTTTATCGTTAAGTTCACATTATTTTACATCTAAAACACGTATTTACAATACATTTGGGTGAATACAAAAAATAGAAAAAAAATTTGGGAAAAAATTGGGTAAAAAATGGTGATAATTCCGCTAAATATCGTTTAAAGTCATTTGTATTGAACTAATCATACTTTTTATATTTTTATCGTTAAGTTCACATTATTTTACATCTAAAACACGTATTTACAATACATTTGGGTGAATACAAAAAATAGAAAAAAAATTAGGGAAAAAATTGGGTAAAAAATGGTGATAATTTCGCTAAATATCGATTAAAGTCATTTGTATTGAACTAATCATACTTTTTATATTTTTATCGTTAAGTTCACATTATTTTACATCTAAAACACGTCTTTACAATACATTTGGGTGAATATAAAAGGTCGTAAAAAAAATTTGAAATACAGGTGATGAATCCGCTAAATATCGTCTTAAGTCATTTCTATTAAACTAATCATACTTTTTATATTTTTAACGTTAAGTTCAGATTATTTTACATCTAAAACACGTATTTACAATACATTTGGGTAAATACAAAAAATAGAAAAAAAATTTGGGAAAAATTTGGGTAAAAAATGGTGATAATTCCGCTAAATATCGTTTAAAGTCATTTGTATTGAACTAATCATACTTTTTATATTTTTATCTTTAAGTTCACATTATTTTACATCTAAAACACGTATTTACAATACATTTGGGTGAATACAAAAAATAGAAAAAAAATTTGGGAAAAAATTGGGTAAAAAATGGTGATAATTCCGCTAAATATCGTTTAAAGTCATTTGTATTGTACTAATCATACTTTTTATATTTTTATCGTTAAGTTCACATTATTTTACATCTAAAACACGTCTTTACAATACATTTGGGTGAATATAAAAGGTCGTAAAAAAATTTTGAAATACAGGTGATGAATCCGCTAAATATCGTCTTAAGTCATTTCTATTAAACTAATCATACTTTTTATATTTTTAACGTTAAGTTCACATTATTTTACATCTAAAACACGTCTTTACAATACATTTGGGTGAATATAAAAGGTCGTAAAAAAATTTTGAAATACAGGTGATGAATCCGCTAAATATCGTCTTAAGTCATTTCTATTAAACTAATCATACTTTTTATATTTTTATCTTTAAGTTCACATTATTTTACATCTAAAACACGTATTTACAATACATTTGGGTGAATACAAAAAATAGAAAAAAAATTTGGGAAAAAATTGGGTAAAAAATGGTGATAATTCCGCTAAATATCGTTTAAAGTCATTTGTATTGAACTAATCATACTTTTTATATTTTTATCGTTAAGTTCACATTATTTTACATCTAAAACACGTCTTTACAATACATTTGGGTGAATACAAAAAATAGAAAAAAAATTTGGGAAAAAATTGGGTAAAAAATGGTGATAATTCCGCTAAATATCGTTTAAAGTCATTTGTATTGAACTAATCATACTTTTTATATTTTTATCGTTAAGTTCACATTATTTTACATCTAAAACACGTCTTTACAATACATTTGGGTGTATATAAAAGGTCGTAAAAAAATTTTGAAATACAGGTGATGAATCCGCTAAATATCGTCTTAAGTCATTTCTATTAAACTAATCATACTTTTTATATTTTTAACGTTAAGTTCACATTATTTTACATCTAAAACACGTCTTTACAATACATTTGGGTGAATATAAAAGGTCGTAAAAAAATTTAGAAATACAGGTGATGAATCCGCTAAATATCGTCTTAAGTCATTTCTATTAAACTAATCATACTTTTTATATTTTTAACGTTAAGTTCACATTATTTTACATCTAAAACACGTATTTACAATACATTTGGGTGAATACAAAAAATAGAAAAAAAATTTGGGAAAAAAATGGTGATAATTCCGCTAAATATCGTTTAAAGTCATTTGTATTGAACTAATCATACTTTTTATATTTTTATCGTTAAGTTCACATTATTTTACATCTAAAACACGTATTTACAATACATTTGGGTGAATACAAAAAATAGAAAAAAAATTTGGGAAAAAATTGGGTAAAAAATGGTGATAATTCCGCTAAATATCGTTTAAAGTCATTTGTATTGAACTAATCATACTTTTTATATTTTTATCGTTAAGTTCACATTATTTTACATCTAAAACACGTATTTACAATACATTTGGGTGAATACAAAAAATAGAAAAAAAATTAGGGAAAAAATTGGGTAAAAAATGGTGATAATTTCGCTAAATATCGATTAAAGTCATTTGTATTGAACTAATCATACTTTTTATATTTTTATCGTTAAGTTCACATTATTTTACATCTAAAACACGTCTTTACAATACATTTGGGTGAATATAAAAGGTCGTAAAAAAAATTTGAAATACAGGTGATGAATCCGCTAAATATCGTCTTAAGTCATTTCTATTAAACTAATCATACTTTTTATATTTTTAACGTTAAGTTCAGATTATTTTACATCTAAAACACGTATTTACAATACATTTGGGTAAATACAAAAAATAGAAAAAAAATTTGGGAAAAATTTGGGTAAAAAATGGTGATAATTCCGCTAAATATCGTTTAAAGTCATTTGTATTGAACTAATCATACTTTTTATATTTTTATCTTTAAGTTCACATTATTTTACATCTAAAACACGTATTTACAATACATTTGGGTGAATACAAAAAATAGAAAAAAATTTGGGAAAAAATTGGGTAAAAAATGGTGATAATTCCGCTAAATATCGTTTAAAGTCATTTGTATTGTACTAATCATACTTTTTATATTTTTATCGTTAAGTTCACATTATTTTACATCTAAAACACGTCTTTACAATACATTTGGGTGAATATAAAAGGTCGTAAAAAAATTTTGAAATACAGGTGATGAATCCGCTAAATATCGTCTTAAGTCATTTCTATTAAACTAATCATACTTTTTATATTTTTAACGTTAAGTTCACATTATTTTACATCTAAAACACGTCTTTACAATACATTTGGGTGAATATAAAAGGTCGTAAAAAAATTTTGAAATACAGGTGATGAATCCGCTAAATATCGTCTTAAGTCATTTCTATTAAACTAATCATACTTTTTATATTTTTATCTTTAAGTTCACATTATTTTACATCTAAAACACGTATTTACAATACATTTGGGTGAATACAAAAAATAGAAAAAAAATTTGGGAAAAAATTGGGTAAAAAATGGTGATAATTCCGCTAAATATCGTTTAAAGTCATTTGTATTGAACTAATCATACTTTTTATATTTTTATCGTTAAGTTCACATTATTTTACATCTAAAACACGTCTTTACAATACATTTGGGTGAATACAAAAAATAGAAAAAAAATTTGGGAAAAAAATGGTGATAATTCCGCTAAATATCGTTTAAAGTCATTTAGATTGAACTAATCATACTTTTTATATTTTTATCGTTAAGTTCACATTATTTTACATCTAAAACACTTATTTACAATACATTTGGGTGAATACAAAAAATAGAAAAAAAATTTTGAAATACAGGTGATGAATCCGCTAAATATCGTCTTAAGTCATTTCTATTAAACTAATCATACTTTTTATATTTTTAACGTTAAGTTCACATTATTTTACATCTAAAATACGTATTTACAATACATTTGGGTAAATACAAAAAATAGAAAAAAAATTAGGGAAAAAATTTGGTAAAAAATTGTGATAATTTCGCTAAATATCGATTAAAGTCATTTGTATTGAACTAATCATACTTTTTATATTTTTATCGTTAAGTTCACATTATTTTACATCTAAAACACGTCTTTACAATACATTTGGGTGTATATAAAAGGTCGTAAAAAAATTTTGAAATACAGGTGATGAATCCGCTAAATATCGTCTTAAGTCATTTCTATTAAACTAATCATACTTTTTATATTTTTAACGTTAAGTTCACATTATTTTACATCTAAAACACGTATTTACAATACATTTGGGTGAATACAAAAAATAGAAAAAAAATTTGGGAAAAAAATGGTGATAATTCCGCTAAATATCGTTTAAAGTCATTTGTATTGAACTAATCATACTTTTTATATTTTTATCGTTAAGTTCACATTATTTTACATCTAAAACACGTATTTACAATACATTTGGGTGAATACAAAAAATAGAAAAAAAATTTGGGAAAAAATTGGGTAAAAAATGGTGATAATTCCGCTAAATATCGTTTAAAGTCATTTGTATTGAACTAATCATACTTTTTATATTTTTATCGTTAAGTTCACATTATTTTACATCTAAAACACGTATTTACAATACATTTGGGTGAATACAAAAAATAGAAAAAAAATTAGGGAAAAAATTGGGTAAAAAATGGTGATAATTTCGCTAAATATCGATTAAAGTCATTTGTATTGAACTAATCATACTTTTTATATTTTTATCGTTAAGTTCACATTATTTTACATCTAAAACACGTCTTTACAATACATTTGGGTGAATATAAAAGGTCGTAAAAAAAATTTGAAATACAGGTGATGAATCCGCTAAATATCGTCTTAAGTCATTTCTATTAAACTAATCATACTTTTTATATTTTTAACGTTAAGTTCACATTATTTTACATCTAAAACACGTCTTTACAATACATTTGGGTGAATATAAAAGGTCGTAAAAAAATTTTGAAATACAGGTGATGAATCCGCTAAATATCGTCTTAAGTCATTTCTATTAAACTAATCATACTTTTTATATTTTTATCTTTAAGTTCACATTATTTTACATCTAAAACACGTATTTACAATACATTTGGGTGAATACAAAAAATAGAAAAAAAATTTGGGAAAAAATTGGGTAAAAAATGGTGATAATTCCGCTAAATATCGTTTAAAGTCATTTGTATTGAACTAATCATACTTTTTATATTTTTATCGTTAAGTTCACATTATTTTACATCTAAAACACGTCTTTACAATACATTTGGGTGAATACAAAAAATAGAAAAAAAATTTGGGAAAAAAATGGTGATAATTCCGCTAAATATCGTTTAAAGTCATTTAGATTGAACTAATCATACTTTTTATATTTTTATCGTTAAGTTCACATTATTTTACATCTAAAACACTTATTTACAATACATTTGGGTGAATACAAAAAATAGAAAAAAAATTTTGAAATACAGGTGATGAATCCGCTAAATATCGTCTTAAGTCATTTCTATTAAACTAATCATACTTTTTATATTTTTAACGTTAAGTTCACATTATTTTACATCTAAAATACGTATTTACAATACATTTGGGTAAATACAAAAAATAGAAAAAAAATTAGGGAAAAAATTTGGTAAAAAATTGTGATAATTTCGCTAAATATCGATTAAAGTCATTTGTATTGAACTAATCATACTTTTTATATTTTTATCGTTAAGTTCACATTATTTTACATCTAAAACACGTCTTTACAATACATTTGGGTGTATATAAAAGGTCGTAAAAAAATTTTGAAATACAGGTGATGAATCCGCTAAATATCGTCTTAAGTCATTTCTATTAAACTAATCATACTTTTTATATTTTTAACGTTAAGTTCACATTATTTTACATCTAAAACACGTATTTACAATACATTTGGGTGAATACAAAAAATAGAAAAAAAATTTGGGAAAAAAATGGTGATAATTCCGCTAAATATCGTTTAAAGTCATTTGTATTGAACTAATCATACTTTTTATATTTTTATCGTTAAGTTCACATTATTTTACATCTAAAACACGTATTTACAATACATTTGGGTGAATACAAAAAATAGAAAAAAAATTGGGGAAAAAATTGGGTAAAAAATGGTGATAATTCCGCTAAATATCGTTTAAAGTCATTTGTATTGAACTAATCATACTTTTTATATTTTTATCGTTAAGTTCACATTATTTTACATCTAAAACACGTATTTACAATACATTTGGGTGAATACAAAAAATAGAAAAAAAATTAGGGAAAAAATTGGGTAAAAAATGGTGATAATTTCGCTAAATATCGATTAAAGTCATTTGTATTGAACTAATCATACTTTTTATATTTTTATCGTTAAGTTCACATTATTTTACATCTAAAACACGTCTTTACAATACATTTGGGTGAATATAAAAGGTCGTAAAAAAAATTTGAAATACAGGTGATGAATCCGCTAAATATCGTCTTAAGTCATTTCTATTAAACTAATCATACTTTTTATATTTTTAACGTTAAGTTCAGATTATTTTACATCTAAAACACGTATTTACAATACATTTGGGTAAATACAAAAAATAGAAAAAAAATTTGGGAAAAATTTGGGTAAAAAATGGTGATAATTCCGCTAAATATCGTTTAAAGTCATTTGTATTGAACTAATCATACTTTTTATATTTTTATCTTTAAGTTCACATTATTTTACATCTAAAACACGTATTTACAATACATTTGGGTGAATACAAAAAATAGAAAAAAAATTTGGGAAAAAATTGGGTAAAAAATGGTGATAATTCCGCTAAATATCGTTTAAAGTCATTTGTATTGTACTAATCATACTTTTTATATTTTTATCGTTAAGTTCACATTATTTTACATCTAAAACACGTCTTTACAATACATTTGGGTGAATATAAAAGGTCGTAAAAAAATTTTGAAATACAGGTGATGAATCCGCTAAATATCGTCTTAAGTCATTTCTATTAAACTAATCATACTTTTTATATTTTTAACGTTAAGTTCACATTATTTTACATCTAAAACACGTCTTTACAATACATTTGGGTGAATATAAAAGGTCGTAAAAAAATTTTGAAATACAGGTGATGAATCCGCTAAATATCGTCTTAAGTCATTTCTATTAAACTAATCATACTTTTTATATTTTTATCTTTAAGTTCACATTATTTTACATCTAAAACACGTATTTACAATACATTTGGGTGAATACAAAAAATAGAAAAAAAATTTGGGAAAAAATTGGGTAAAAAATGGTGATAATTCCGCTAAATATCGTTTAAAGTCATTTGTATTGAACTAATCATACTTTTTATATTTTTATCGTTAAGTTCACATTATTTTACATCTAAAACACGTCTTTACAATACATTTGGGTGAATACAAAAAATAGAAAAAAAATTTGGGAAAAAAATGGTGATAATTCCGCTAAATATCGTTTAAAGTCATTTAGATTGAACTAATCATACTTTTTATATTTTTATCGTTAAGTTCACATTATTTTACATCTAAAACACTTATTTACAATACATTTGGGTGAATACAAAAAATAGAAAAAAAATTTTGAAATACAGGTGATGAATCCGCTAAATATCGTCTTAAGTCATTTCTATTAAACTAATCATACTTTTTATATTTTTAACGTTAAGTTCACATTATTTTACATCTAAAATACGTATTTACAATACATTTGGGTAAATACAAAAAATAGAAAAAAAATTAGGGAAAAAATTTGGTAAAAAATTGTGATAATTTCGCTAAATATCGATTAAAGTCATTTGTATTGAACTAATCATACTTTTTATATTTTTATCGTTAAGTTCACATTATTTTACATCTAAAACACGTCTTTACAATACATTTGGGTGTATATAAAAGGTCGTAAAAAAATTTTGAAATACAGGTGATGAATCCGCTAAATATCGTCTTAAGTCATTTCTATTAAACTAATCATACTTTTTATATTTTTAACGTTAAGTTCACATTATTTTACATCTAAAACACGTCTTTACAATACATTTGGGTGAATATAAAAGGTCGTAAAAAAATTTAGAAATACAGGTGATGAATCCGCTAAATATCGTCTTAAGTCATTTCTATTAAACTAATCATACTTTTTATATTTTTAACGTTAAGTTCACATTATTTTACATCTAAAACACGTATTTACAATACATTTGGGTGAATACAAAAAATAGAAAAAAAATTTGGGAAAAAAATGGTGATAATTCCGCTAAATATCGTTTAAAGTCATTTGTATTGAACTAATCATACTTTTTATATTTTTATCGTTAAGTTCACATTATTTTACATCTAAAACACGTATTTACAATACATTTGGGTGAATACAAAAAATAGAAAAAAAATTTGGGAAAAAATTGGGTAAAAAATGGTGATAATTCCGCTAAATATCGTTTAAAGTCATTTGTATTGAACTAATCATACTTTTTATATTTTTATCGTTAAGTTCACATTATTTTACATCTAAAACACGTATTTACAATACATTTGGGTGTATACAAAAAATAGAAAAAAAATTAGGGAAAAAATTTGGTAAAAAATGGTGATAATTTCGCTAAATATCGATTAAAGTCATTTGTATTGAACTAATCATACTTTTTATATTTTTATCGTTAAGTTCACATTATTTTACATCTAAAACACGTCTTTACAATACATTTGGGTGAATATAAAAGGTCGTAAAAAAAATTTGAAATACAGGTGATGAATCCGCTAAATATCGTCTTAAGTCATTTCTATTAAACTAATCATACTTTTTATATTTTTAACGTTAAGTTCAGATTATTTTACATCTAAAACACGTATTTACAATACATTTGGGTAAATACAAAAAATAGAAAAAAAATTTGGGAAAAATTTGGGTAAAAAATGGTGATAATTCCGCTAAATATCGTTTAAAGTCATTTGTATTGAACTAATCATACTTTTTATATTTTTATCTTTAAGTTCACATTATTTTACATCTAAAACACGTATTTACAATACATTTGGGTGAATACAAAAAATAGAAAAAAAATTTGGGAAAAAATTGGGTAAAAAATGGTGATAATTCCGCTAAATATCGTTTAAAGTCATTTGTATTGTACTAATCATACTTTTTATATTTTTATCGTTAAGTTCACATTATTTTACATCTAAAACACGTCTTTACAATACATTTGGGTGAATATAAAAGGTCGTAAAAAAATTTTGAAATACAGGTGATGAATCCGCTAAATATCGTCTTAAGTCATTTCTATTAAACTAATCATACTTTTTATATTTTTAACGTTAAGTTCACATTATTTTACATCTAAAACACGTCTTTACAATACATTTGGGTGAATATAAAAGGTCGTAAAAAAATTTTGAAATACAGGTGATGAATCCGCTAAATATCGTCTTAAGTCATTTCTATTAAACTAATCATACTTTTTATATTTTTATCTTTAAGTTCACATTATTTTACATCTAAAACACGTATTTACAATACATTTGGGTGAATACAAAAAATAGAAAAAAAATTTGGGAAAAAATTGGGTAAAAAATGGTGATAATTCCGCTAAATATCGTTTAAAGTCATTTGTATTGAACTAATCATACTTTTTATATTTTTATCGTTAAGTTCACATTATTTTACATCTAAAACACGTCTTTACAATACATTTGGGTGAATACAAAAAATAGAAAAAAAATTTGGGAAAAAATTGGGTAAAAAATGGTGATAATTCCGCTAAATATCGTTTAAAGTCATTTGTATTGAACTAATCATACTTTTTATATTTTTATCGTTAAGTTCACATTATTTTACATCTAAAACACGTCTTTACAATACATTTGGGTGTATATAAAAGGTCGTAAAAAAATTTTGAAATACAGGTGATGAATCCGCTAAATATCGTCTTAAGTCATTTCTATTAAACTAATCATACTTTTTATATTTTTAACGTTAAGTTCACATTATTTTACATCTAAAACACGTATTTACAATACATTTGGGTGAATACAAAAAATAGAAAAAAAATTTGGGAAAAAAATGGTGATAATTCCGCTAAATATCGTTTAAAGTCATTTGTATTGAACTAATCATACTTTTTATATTTTTATCGTTAAGTTCACATTATTTTACATCTAAAACACGTATTTACAATACATTTGGGTGAATACAAAAAATAGAAAAAAAATTTGGGAAAAAATTGGGTAAAAAATGGTGATAATTCCGCTAAATATCGTTTAAAGTCATTTGTATTGAACTAATCATACTTTTTATATTTTTATCGTTAAGTTCACATTATTTTACATCTAAAACACGTATTTACAATACATTTGGGTGAATACAAAAAATAGAAAAAAAATTAGGGAAAAAATTTGGTAAAAAATGGTGATAATTTCGCTAAATATCGATTAAAGTCATTTGTATTGAACTAATCATACTTTTTATATTTTTATCGTTAAGTTCACATTATTTTACATCTAAAACACGTCTTTACAATACATTTGGGTGAATATAAAAGGTCGTAAAAAAAATTTGAAATACAGGTGATGAATCCGCTAAATATCGTCTTAAGTCATTTCTATTAAACTAATCATACTTTTTATATTTTTAACGTTAAGTTCAGATTATTTTACATCTAAAACACGTATTTACAATACATTTGGGTAAATACAAAAAATAGAAAAAAAATTTGGGAAAAATTTGGGTAAAAAATGGTGATAATTCCGCTAAATATCGTTTAAAGTCATTTGTATTGAACTAATCATACTTTTTATATTTTTATCTTTAAGTTCACATTATTTTACATCTAAAACACGTATTTACAATACATTTGGGTGAATACAAAAAATAGAAAAAAAATTTGGGAAAAAATTGGGTAAAAAATGGTGATAATTCCGCTAAATATCGTTTAAAGTCATTTGTATTGTACTAATCATACTTTTTATATTTTTATCGTTAAGTTCACATTATTTTACATCTAAAACACGTCTTTACAATACATTTGGGTGAATATAAAAGGTCGTAAAAAAATTTTGAAATACAGGTGATGAATCCGCTAAATATCGTCTTAAGTCATTTCTATTAAACTAATCATACTTTTTATATTTTTAACGTTAAGTTCACATTATTTTACATCTAAAACACGTCTTTACAATACATTTGGGTGAATATAAAAGGTCGTAAAAAAATTTTGAAATACAGGTGATGAATCCGCTAAATATCGTCTTAAGTCATTTCTATTAAACTAATCATACTTTTTATATTTTTATCTTTAAGTTCACATTATTTTACATCTAAAACACGTATTTACAATACATTTGGGTGAATACAAAAAATAGAAAAAAAATTTGGGAAAAAATTGGGTAAAAAATGGTGATAATTCCGCTAAATATCGTTTAAAGTCATTTTTATTGAACTAATCATACTTTTTATATTTTTATCGTTAAGTTCACATTATTTTACATCTAAAACACTTCTTTACAATACATTTGGGTGAATATAAAAGGTCGTAAAAAAATTTTGAAATACAGGTGATGAATCCGCTAAATATCGTCTTAAGTCATTTCTATTAAACTAATCATACTTTTTATATTTTTAACGTTAAGTTCACATTATTTTACATCTAAAACACGTCTTTACAATACATTTGGGTGAATATAAAAGGTCGTAAAAAAATTTTGAAATACAGGTGATGATTCCGCTAAATATCGTCTTAAGTCATTTCTATTAAACTAATCATACTTTTTATATTTTTAACGTTAAGTTCACATTATTTTACATCTAAAACACGTATTTACAATACATTTGGGTGAATACAAAAAATAGAAAAAAAATTTGGGAAAAAAATGGTGATAATTCCGCTAAATATCGTTTAAAGTCATTTGTATTGAACTAATCATACTTTTTATATTTTTATCTTTAAGTTCACATTATTTTACATCTAAAACACGTATTTACAATACATTTGGGTGAATACAAAAAATAGAAAAAAAATTTGGGAAAAAATTGGGTAAAAAATGGTGATAATTCCGCTAAATATCGTTTAAAGTCATTTGTATTGAACTAATCATACTTTTTATATTTTTATCGTTAAGTTCACATTATTTTACATCTAAAACACGTCTTTACAATACATTTGGGTGAATATAAAAGGTCGTAAAAAAATTTTGAAATACAGGTGATGAATCCGCTAAATATCGTCTTAAGTCATTTCTATTAAACTAATCATACTTTTTATATTTTTAACGTTAAGTTCACATTATTTTACATCTAAAACACGTATTTACAATACATTTGGGTGAATACAAAAAATAGAAAAAAAATTTGGGAAAAAAATGGTGATAATTCCGCTAAATATCGTTTAAAGTCATTTGTATTGAACTAATCATACTTTTTATATTTTTATCGTTAAGTTCACATTATTTTACATCTAAAACACGTCTTTACAATACATTTGGGTGTATATAAAAGGTCGTAAAAAAATTTTGAAATACAGGTGATGAATCCGCTAAATATCGTCTTAAGTCATTTCTATTAAACTAATCATACTTTTTATATTTTTAACGTTAAGTTCACATTATTTTACATCTAAAACACGTATTTACAATACATTTGGGTGAATACAAAAAATAGAAAAAAAATTTGGGAAAAAAATGGTGATAATTCCGCTAAATATCGTTTAAAGTCATTTGTATTGAACTAATCATACTTTTTATATTTTTATCGTTAAGTTCACATTATTTTACATCTAAAACACGTATTTACAATACATTTGGGTGAATACAAAAAATAGAAAAAAAATTTGGGAAAAAATTGGGTAAAAAATGGTGATAATTCCGCTAAATATCGTTTAAAGTCATTTGTATTGAACTAATCATACTTTTTATATTTTTATCGTTAAGTTCACATTATTTTACATCTAAAACACGTATTTACAATACATTTGGGTGAATACAAAAAATAGAAAAAAAATTAGGGAAAAAATTTGGTAAAAAATGGTGATAATTTCGCTAAATATCGATTAAAGTCATTTGTATTGAACTAATCATACTTTTTATATTTTTATCGTTAAGTTCACATTATTTTACATCTAAAACACGTCTTTACAATACATTTGGGTGAATATAAAAGGTCGTAAAAAAAATTTGAAATACAGGTGATGAATCCGCTAAATATCGTCTTAAGTCATTTCTATTAAACTAATCATACTTTTTATATTTTTAACGTTAAGTTCAGATTATTTTACATCTAAAACACGTATTTACAATACATTTGGGTAAATACAAAAAATAGAAAAAAAATTTGGGAAAAATTTGGGTAAAAAATGGTGATAATTCCGCTAAATATCGTTTAAAGTCATTTGTATTGAACTAATCATACTTTTTATATTTTTATCTTTAAGTTCACATTATTTTACATCTAAAACACGTATTTACAATACATTTGGGTGAATACAAAAAATAGAAAAAAAATTTGGGAAAAAATTGGGTAAAAAATGGTGATAATTCCGCTAAATATCGTTTAAAGTCATTTGTATTGTACTAATCATACTTTTTATATTTTTATCGTTAAGTTCACATTATTTTACATCTAAAACACGTCTTTACAATACATTTGGGTGAATATAAAAGGTCGTAAAAAAATTTTGAAATACAGGTGATGAATCCGCTAAATATCGTCTTAAGTCATTTCTATTAAACTAATCATACTTTTTATATTTTTAACGTTAAGTTCACATTATTTTACATCTAAAACACGTCTTTACAATACATTTGGGTGAATATAAAAGGTCGTAAAAAAATTTTGAAATACAGGTGATGAATCCGCTAAATATCGTCTTAAGTCATTTCTATTAAACTAATCATACTTTTTATATTTTTATCTTTAAGTTCACATTATTTTACATCTAAAACACGTATTTACAATACATTTGGGTGAATACAAAAAATAGAAAAAAAATTTGGGAAAAAATTGGGTAAAAAATGGTGATAATTCCGCTAAATATCGTTTAAAGTCATTTGTATTGAACTAATCATACTTTTTATATTTTTATCGTTAAGTTCACATTATTTTACATCTAAAACACGTATTTACAATACATTTGGGTGAATACAAAAAATAGAAAAAAAATTTTGAAATACAGGTGATGAATCCGCTAAATATCGTCTTAAGTCATTTCTATTAAACTAATCATACTTTTTATATTTTTAACGTTAAGTTCACATTATTTTACATCTAAAATACGTATTTACAATACATTTGGGTAAATACAAAAAATAGAAAAAAAATTAGGGAAAAAATTTGGTAAAAAATTGTGATAATTTCGCTAAATATCGATTAAAGTCATTTGTATTGAACTAATCATACTTTTTATATTTTTATCGTTAAGTTCACATTATTTTACATCTAAAACACGTATTTACAATACATTTTGGTGAATATAAAAGGTCGTAAAAAATGTTTGAAATACAGGTGATGAATCCGCTAAATATCGTCTTAAGTCATTTCTATTAAACTAATCATACTTTTTATATTTTTAACGTTAAGTTCACATTATTTTACATCTAAAACACGTATTTACAATACATTTGGGTGAATACAAAAAATAGAAAAAAAATTTGGGAAAAAATTGGGTAAAAAATGGTGATAATTCCGCTAAATATCGTTTAAAGTCATTTGTATTGAACTAATCATACTTTTTATATTTTTATCGTTAAGTTCACATTATTTTACATCTAAAACACTTCTTTACAATACATTTGGGTGAATATAAAAGGTCGTAAAAAAATTTTGAAATACAGGTGATGAATCCGCTAAATATCGTCTTAAGTCATTTCTATTAAACTAATCATACTTTTTATATTTTTAACGTTAAGTTCACATTATTTTACATCTAAAACACGTCTTTACAATACATTTGGGTGAAGATAAAAGGTCGTAAAAAAATTTTGAAATACAGGTGATGATTCCGCTAAATATCGTCTTAAGTCATTTCTATTAAACTAATCATACTTTTTATATTTTTAACGTTAAGTTCACATTATTTTACATCTAAAACACGTATTTACAATACATTTGGGTGAATACAAAAAATAGAAAAAAAATTTGGGAAAAAAATGGTGATAATTCCGCTAAATATCGTTTAAAGTCATTTGTATTGAACTAATCATACTTTTTATATTTTTATCTTTAAGTTCACATTATTTTACATCTAAAACACGTATTTACAATACATTTGGGTGAATACAAAAAATAGAAAAAAAATTTGGGAAAAAATTGGGTAAAAA
The DNA here is from genome assembly GCF_037042655.1 of Diuraphis noxia. NCBI lineage: Eukaryota > Metazoa > Arthropoda > Insecta > Hemiptera > Aphididae > Diuraphis > Diuraphis noxia. Next base: position 52,583,203 of record NW_028301715.1, read on the forward strand.
ATGGTGATAATTCCGCTAAATATCGTTTAAAGTCATTTGTATTGAACTAATCATACTTTTTATATTTTTATCGTTAAGTTCACATTATTTTACATCTAAAACACGTCTTTACAATACATTTGGGTGAATATAAAAGGTCGTAAAAAAATTTTGAAATACAGGTGATGAATCCGCTAAATATCGTCTTAAGTCATTTCTATTAAACTAATCATACTTTTTATATTTTTATCGTTAAGTTCACATTATTTTACATCTAAAACACGTATTTACAATACATTTGGGTGAATACAAAAAATAGAAAAAAAATTTTGAAATACAGGTGATGAATCCGCTAAATATCGTTTAAAGTCATTTGTATTGTACTAATCATACTTTTTATATTTTTATCGTTAAGTTCACATTATTTTACATCTAAAACACGTCTTTACAATACATTTGGGTGAATATAAAAGGTCGTAAAAAAATTTTGAAATACAGGTGATGAATCCGCTAAATATCGTCTTAAGTTATTTCTATTAAACTAATCATACTTTTTATATTTTTAACGTTAAGTTCACATTATTTTACATCTAAAACACGTCTTTACAATACATTTGGGTGAATATAAAAGGTCGTAAAAAAATTTTGAAATACAGGTGATGAATCCGCTAAATATCGTCTTAAGTCATTTCTATTAAACTAATCATACTTTTTATATTTTTATCTTTAAGTTCACATTATTTTACATCTAAAACACGTATTTACAATACATTTGGGTGAATACAAAAAATAGAAAAAAAATTTGGGAAAAAATTGGGTAAAAAATGGTGATAATTCCGCTAAATATCGTTTAAAGTCATTTGTATTGAACTAATCATACTTTTTATATTTTTATCGTTAAGTTCACATTATTTTACATCTAAAACACGTATTTACAATACATTTGGGTGAATACAAAAAATAGAAAAAAAATTTTGAAATACAGGTGATGAATCCGCTAAATATCGTCTTAAGTCATTTCTATTAAACTAATCATACTTTTTATATTTTTAACGTTAAGTTCACATTATTTTACATCTAAAATACGTATTTACAATACATTTGGGTAAATACAAAAAATAGAAAAAAAATTAGGGAAAAAATTTGGTAAAAAATTGTGATAATTTCGCTAAATATCGATTAAAGTCATTTGTATTGAACTAATCATACTTTTTATATTTTTATCGTTAAGTTCACATTATTTTACATCTAAAACACGTATTTACAATACATTTTGGTGAATATAAAAGGTCGTAAAAAATGTTTGAAATACAGGTGATGAATCCGCTAAATATCGTCTTAAGTCATTTCTATTAAACTAATCATACTTTTTATATTTTTAACGTTAAGTTCACATTATTTTACATCTAAAACACGTATTTACAATACATTTGGGTGAATACAAAAAATAGAAAAAAAATTTGGGAAAAAATTGGGTAAAAAATGGTGATAATTCCGCTAAATATCGTTTAAAGTCATTTGTATTGAACTAATCATACTTTTTATATTTTTATCGTTAAGTTCACATTATTTTACATCTAAAACACTTCTTTACAATACATTTGGGTGAATATAAAAGGTCGTAAAAAAATTTTGAAATACAGGTGATGAATCCGCTAAATATCGTCTTAAGTCATTTCTATTAAACTAATCATACTTTTTATATTTTTAACGTTAAGTTCACATTATTTTACATCTAAAACACGTCTTTACAATACATTTGGGTGAATATAAAAGGTCGTAAAAAAATTTTGAAATACAGGTGATGATTCCGCTAAATATCGTCTTAAGTCATTTCTATTAAACTAATCATACTTTTTATATTTTTAACGTTAAGTTCACATTATTTTACATCTAAAACACGTATTTACAATACATTTGGGTGAATACAAAAAATAGAAAAAAAATTTGGGAAAAAAATGGTGATAATTCCGCTAAATATCGTTTAAAGTCATTTGTATTGAACTAATCATACTTTTTATATTTTTATCTTTAAGTTCACATTATTTTACATCTAAAACACGTATTTACAATACATTTGGGTGAATACAAAAAATAGAAAAAAAATTTGGGAAAAAATTGGGTAAAAAATGGTGATAATTCCGCTAAATATCGTTTAAAGTCATTTGTATTGAACTAATCATACTTTTTATATTTTTATCGTTAAGTTCACATTATTTTACATCTAAAACACGTCTTTACAATACATTTGGGTGAATATAAAAGGTCGTAAAAAAATTTTGAAATACAGGTGATGAATCCGCTAAATATCGTCTTAAGTCATTTCTATTAAACTAATCATACTTTTTATATTTTTAACGTTAAGTTCACATTATTTTACATCTAAAACACGTATTTACAATACATTTGGGTGAATACAAAAAATAGAAAAAAAATTTGGGAAAAAAATGGTGATAATTCCGCTAAATATCGTTTAAAGTCATTTGTATTGAACTAATCATACTTTTTATATTTTTATCGTTAAGTTCAGATTATTTTACATCTAAAACACGTCTTTACAATACATTTGGGTGAATATAAAAGGTCGTAAAAAAATTTTGAAATACAGGTGATGAATCCGCTAAATATCGTCTTAAGTCATTTCTATTAAACTAATCATACATTTTATATTTTTAACGTTAAGTTCACATTATTTTACATCTAAAACACGTCTTTACAATACATTTGGGTGAATATAAAAGGTCGTAAAAAAATTTTGAAATACAGGTGATGAATCCGCTAAATATCGTCTTAAGTCATTTCTATTAAACTAATCATACTTTTTATATTTTTAACGTTAAGTTCACATTATTTTACATCTAAAACACGTATTTACAATACATTTGGGTGAATACAAAAAATAGAAAAAAAATTTGGGAAAAAATTGGGTAAAAAATGGTGATAATTCCGCTAAATATCGTTTAAAGTCATTTGTATTGAACTAATCATACTTTTTATATTTTTATCGTTAAGTTCACATTATTTTACATCTAAAACACGTCTTTACAATACATTTGGGTGAATATAAAAGGTCGTAAAAAAATTTTGAAATACAGGTGATGAATCCGCTAAATATCGTCTTAAGTCATTTCTATTAAACTAATCATACTTTTTATATTTTTAACGTTAAGTTCACATTATTTTACATCTAAAACACGTCTTTACAATACATTTGGGTGAATATAAAAGGTCGTAAAAAAATTTTGAAATACAGGTGATGAATCCGCTAAATATCGTCTTAAGTCATTTCTATTAAACTAATCATACTTTTTATATTTTTAACGTTAAGTTCACATTATTTTACATCTAAAACACGTATTTACAATACATTTGGGTGAATACAAAAAATAGAAAAAAAATTTGGGAAAAAATTGGGTAAAAAATGGTGATAATTCCGCTAAATATCGTTTAAAGTCATTTGTATTGAACTAATCATACTTTTTATATTTTTATCGTTAAGTTCACATTATTTTACATCTAAAACACGTCTTTACAATACATTTGGGTGAATATAAAAGGTCGTAAAAAAATTTTGAAATACAGGTGATGAATCCGCTAAATATCGTCTTAAGTCATTTCTATTAAACTAATCATACTTTTTATATTTTTAACGTTAAGTTCACATTATTTTACATCTAAAACACGTCTTTACAATACATTTGGGTGAATATAAAAGGTCGTAAAAAAATTTTGAAATACAGGTGATGAATCCGCTAAATATCGTCTTAAGTCATTTCTATTAAACTAATCATACTTTTTATATTTTTAACGTTAAGTTCACATTATTTTACATCTAAAACACGTATTTACAATACATTTGGGTGAATACAAAAAATAGAAAAAAAATTTGGGAAAAAAATGGTGATAATTCCGCTAAATATCGTTTAAAGTCATTTGTATTGAACTAATCATACTTTTTATATTTTTATCTTTAAGTTCACATTATTTTACATCTAAAACACGTATTTACAATACATTTGGGTGAATACAAAAAATAGAAAAAAAATTTGGGAAAAAATTGGGTAAAAAATGGTGATAATTCCGCTAAATATCGTTTAAAGTCATTTGTATTGAACTAATCATACTTTTTATATTTTTATCGTTAAGTTCACATTATTTTACATCTAAAACACGTATTTACAATACATTTGGGTGAATACAAAAAATAGAAAAAAAATTTGGGAAAAAATTGGGTAAAAAATGGTGATAATTCCGCTAAATATCGTTTAAAGTCATTTGTATTGAACTAATCATACTTTTTATATTTTTATCGTTAAGTTCACATTATTTTACATCTAAAACACGTCTTTACAATACATTTGGGTGAATATAAAAGGTCGTAAAAAAATTTTGAAATACAGGTGATGAATCCGCTAAATATCGTCTTAAGTCATTTCTATTAAACTAATCATACTTTTTATATTTTTAACGTTAAGTTCACATTATTTTACATCTAAAACACGTCTTTACAATACATTTGGGTGAATATAAAAGGTCGTAAAAAAATTTTGAAATACAGGTGATGAATCCGCTAAATATCGTCTTAAGTCATTTCTATTAAACTAATCATACTTTTTATATTTTTAACGTTAAGTTCACATTATTTTACATCTAAAACACGTATTTACAATACATTTGGGTGAATACAAAAAATAGAAAAAAAATTTGGGAAAAAAATGGTGATAATTCCGCTAAATATCGTTTAAAGTCATTTGTATTGAACTAATCATACTTTTTATATTTTTATCGTTAAGTTCACATTATTTTACATCTAAAACACGTATTTACAATACATTTGGGTGAATACAAAAAATAGAAAAAAAATTTGGGAAAAAATTGGGTAAAAAATGGTGATAATTCCGCTAAATATCGTTTAAAGTCATTTGTATTGAACTAATCATACTTTTTATATTTTTATCGTTAAGTTCACATTATTTTACATCTAAAACACGTATTTACAATACATTTGGGTGAATACAAAAAATAGAAAAAAAATTAGGGAAAAAATTTGGTAAAAAATGGTGATAATTTCGCTAAATATCGATTAAAGTCATTTGTATTGAACTAATCATACTTTTTATATTTTTATCGTTAAGTTCACATTATTTTACAACTAAAACACGTCTTTACAATACATTTGGGTGAATATAAAAGGTCGTAAAAAAATTTTGAAATACAGGTGATGAATCCGCTAAATATCGTCTTAAGTCATTTCTATTAAACTAATCATACTTTTTATATTTTTAACGTTAAGTTCAGATTATTTTACATCTAAAACACGTATTTACAATACATTTGGGTAAATACAAAAAATAGAAAAAAAATTTGGGAAAAAATTGGGTAAAAAATGGTGATAATTCCGCTAAATATCGTTTAAAGTCATTTGTATTGAACTAATCATACTTTTTATATTTTTAACGTTAAGTTCAGATTATTTTACATCTAAAACACGTATTTACAATACATTTGGGTAAATACAAAAAATAGAAAAAAAATTTGGGAAAAAATTGGGTAAAAAATGGTGATAATTCCGCTAAATATCGTTTAAAGTCATTTGTATTGAACTAATCATACTTTTTATATTTTTATCGTTAAGTTCACATTATTTTACATCTAAAACACGTCTTTACAATACATTTGGGTGAATATAAAAGGTCGTAAAAAAATTTTGAAATACAGGTGATGAATCCGCTAAATATCGTCTTAAGTCATTTCTATTAAACTAATCATACTTTTTATATTTTTAACGTTAAGTTCCCATTATTTTACATCTAAAACACGTCTTTACAATACATTTGGGTGAATATAAAAGGTCGTAAAAAAATTTAGAAATACAGGTGATGAATCCGCTAAATATCGTCTTAAGTCATTTCTATTAAACTAATCATACTTTTTATATTTTTAACGTTAAGTTCACATTATTTTACATCTAAAACACGTCTTTACAATACATTTGGGTGAATATAAAAGGTCGTAAAAAAATTTTGAAATACAGGTGATGAATCCGCTAAATATCGTCTTAAGTCATTTCTATTAAACTAATCATACTTTTTATATTTTTAACGTTAAGTTCACATTATTTTACATCTAAAACACGTATTTACAATACATTTGGGTGAATACAAAAAATAGAAAAAAAATTTGGGAAAAAATTGGGTAAAAAATGGTGATAATTCCGCTAAATATCGTCTTAAGTCATTTCTATTAAACTAATCATACTTTTTATATTTTTATCGTTAAGTTCACATTATTTTACATCTAAAACACGTATTTACAATACATTTGGGTGAATATAAAAGGTCGTAAAAAAATTTTGAAATACAGGTGATGAATCCGCTAAATATCGTCTTAAGTCATTTCTATTAAACTAATCATACTTTTTATATTTTTAACGTTAAGTTCACATTATTTTACATCTAAAACACGTCTTTACAATACATTTGGGTGAATATAAAAGGTCGTAAAAAAATTTTGAAATACAGGTGATGAATCCGCTAAATATCGTCTTAAGTCATTTCTATTAAACTAATCATACTTTTTATATTTTTAACGTTAAGTTCACATTATTTTACATCTAAAACACGTATTTACAATACATTTGGGTGAATACAAAAAATAGAAAAAAAATTTGGGAAAAAAATGGTGATAATTCCGCTAAATATCGTTTAAAGTCATTTGTATTGAACTAATCATACTTTTTATATTTTTATCGTTAAGTTCACATTATTTTACATCTAAAACACGTATTTACAATACATTTGGGTGAATACAAAAAATAGAAAAAAAATTTGGGAAAAAATTGGGTAAAAAATGGTGATAATTCCGCTAAATATCGTTTAAAGTCATTTGTATTGAACTAATCATACTTTTTATATTTTTATCGTTAAGTTCACATTATTTTACATCTAAAACACGTATTTACAATACATTTGGGTGAATACAAAAAATAGAAAAAAAATTAGGGAAAAAATTTGGTAAAAAATGGTGATAATTTCGCTAAATATCGATTAAAGTCATTTGTATTGAACTAATCATACTTTTTATATTTTTATCGTTAAGTTCACATTATTTTACAACTAAAACACGTCTTTACAATACATTTGGGTGAATATAAAAGGTCGTAAAAAAATTTTGAAATACAGGTGATGAATCCGCTAAATATCGTCTTAAGTCATTTCTATTAAACTAATCATACTTTTTATATTTTTAACGTTAAGTTCAGATTATTTTACATCTAAAACACGTATTTACAATACATTTGGGTAAATACAAAAAATAGAAAAAAAATTTGGGAAAAAATTGGGTAAAAAATGGTGATAATTCCGCTAAATATCGTTTAAAGTCATTTGTATTGAACTAATCATACTTTTTATATTTTTAACGTTAAGTTCAGATTATTTTACATCTAAAACACGTATTTACAATACATTTGGGTAAATACAAAAAATAGAAAAAAAATTTGGGAAAAAATTGGGTAAAAAATGGTGATAATTCCGCTAAATATCGTTTAAAGTCATTTGTATTGAACTAATCATACTTTTTATATTTTTATCGTTAAGTTCACATTATTTTACATCTAAAACACGTCTTTACAATACATTTGGGTGAATATAAAAGGTCGTAAAAAAATTTTGAAATACAGGTGATGAATCCGCTAAATATCGTCTTAAGTCATTTCTATTAAACTAATCATACTTTTTATATTTTTAACGTTAAGTTCACATTATTTTACATCTAAAACACGTATTTACAATACATTTGGGTGAATACAAAAAATAGAAAAAAAATTTGGGAAAAAAATGGTGATAATTCCGCTAAATATCGTTTAAAGTCATTTCTATTAAACTAATCATACTTTTTATATTTTTAACGTTAAGTTCAGATTATTTTACATCTAAAACACGTATTTACAATACATTTGGGTGAATACAAAAAATAGAAAAAAAATTTGGGAAAAAATTGGGTAAAAAATGGTGATAATTCCGCTAAATATCGTCTTAAGTCATTTCTATTAAACTAATCATACTTTTTATATTTTTATCGTTAAGTTCACATTATTTTACATCTAAAACACGTATTTACAATACATTTGGGTGAATATAAAAGGTCGTAAAAAAATTTTGAAATACAGGTGATGAATCCGCTAAATATCGTCTTAAGTCATTTCTATTAAACTAATCATACTTTTTATATTTTTAACGTTAAGTTCACATTATTTTACATCTAAAACACGTCTTTACAATACATTTGGGTGAATATAAAAGGTCGTAAAAAAATTTTGAAATACAGGTGATGAATCCGCTAAATATCGTCTTAAGTCATTTCTATTAAACTAATCATACTTTTTATATTTTTAACGTTAAGTTCACATTATTTTACATCTAAAACACGTATTTACAATACATTTGGGTGAATACAAAAAATAGAAAAAAAATTTGGGAAAAAAATGGTGATAATTCCGCTAAATATCGTTTAAAGTCATTTGTATTGAACTAATCATACTTTTTATATTTTTATCGTTAAGTTCACATTATTTTACATCTAAAACACGTATTTACAATACATTTGGGTGAATACAAAAAATAGAAAAAAAATTTGGGAAAAAATTGGGTAAAAAATGGTGATAATTCCGCTAAATATCGTTTAAAGTCATTTGTATTGAACTAATCATACTTTTTATATTTTTATCGTTAAGTTCACATTATTTTACATCTAAAACACGTATTTACAATACATTTGGGTGAATACAAAAAATAGAAAAAAAATTAGGGAAAAAATTTGGTAAAAAATGGTGATAATTTCGCTAAATATCGATTAAAGTCATTTGTATTGAACTAATCATACTTTTTATATTTTTATCGTTAAGTTCACATTATTTTACAACTAAAACACGTCTTTACAATACATTTGGGTGAATATAAAAGGTCGTAAAAAAATTTTGAAATACAGGTGATGAATCCGCTAAATATCGTCTTAAGTCATTTCTATTAAACTAATCATACTTTTTATATTTTTAACGTTAAGTTCAGATTATTTTACATCTAAAACACGTATTTACAATACATTTGGGTAAATACAAAAAATAGAAAAAAAATTTGGGAAAAAATTGGGTAAAAAATGGTGATAATTCCGCTAAATATCGTTTAAAGTCATTTGTATTGAACTAATCATACTTTTTATATTTTTAACGTTAAGTTCAGATTATTTTACATCTAAAACACGTATTTACAATACATTTGGGTAAATACAAAAAATAGAAAAAAAATTTGGGAAAAAATTGGGTAAAAAATGGTGATAATTCCGCTAAATATCGTTTAAAGTCATTTGTATTGAACTAATCATACTTTTTATATTTTTATCGTTAAGTTCACATTATTTTACATCTAAAACACGTCTTTACAATACATTTGGGTGAATATAAAAGGTCGTAAAAAAATTTTGAAATACAGGTGATGAATCCGCTAAATATCGTCTAAAGTCATTTCTATTAAACTAATCATACTTTTTATATTTTTAACTTTAAGTTCACATTATTTTACATCTAAAACACGTCTTTACAATACATTTGGGTGAATATAAAAGGTCGTAAAAAAATTTTGAAATACAGGTGATGAATCCGCTAAATATCGTCTTAAGTCATTTCTATTAAACTAATCATACTTATTATATTTTTAACGTTAAGTTCACATTATTTTACATCTAAAACACGTATTTACAATACATTTGGGTGAATACAAAAAATAGAAAAAAAATTTGGGTAAAAAATGGTGATAATTCCGCTAAATATCGTTTAAAGTCATTTGTATTGAACTAATCATACTTTTTATATTTTTATCGTTAAGTTCACATTATTTTACATCTAAAACACGTATTTACAATACATTTGGGTGAATACAAAAAATAGAAAAAAAATTTGGGAAAAAATTGGGTAAAAAATGGTGATAATTCCGCTAAATATCGTCTTAAGTCATTTCTATTAAACTAATCATACTTTTTATATTTTTATCGTTAAGTTCACATTATTTTACATCTAAAACACGTATTTACAATACATTTGGGTGAATATAAAAGGTCGTAAAAAAATTTTGAAATACAGGTGATGAATCCGCTAAATATCGTCTTAAGTCATTTCTATTAAACTAATCATACTTTTTATATTTTTAACGTTAAGTTCACATTATTTTACATCTAAAACACGTCTTTACAATACATTTGGGTGAATATAAAAGGTCGTAAAAAAATTTTGAAATACAGGTGATGAATCCGCTAAATATCGTCTTAAGTCATTTCTATTAAACTAATCATACTTTTTATATTTTTAACGTTAAGTTCACATTATTTTACATCTAAAACACGTATTTACAATACATTTGGGTGAATACAAAAAATAGAAAAAAAATTTGGGAAAAAATTGGGTAAAAAATGGTGATAATTCCGCTAAATATCGTTTAAAGTCATTTGTATTGAACTAATCATACTTTTTATATTTTTATCTTTAAGTTCACATTATTTTACATCTAAAACACGTATTTACAATACATTTGGGTGAATACAAAAAATAGAAAAAAAATTAGGGGAAAAATTTGGTAAAAAATGGTGATAATTTCGCTAAATATCGATTAAAGTCATTTGTATTGAACTAATCATACTTTTTATATTTTTATCGTTAAGTTCACATTATTTTACATCTAAAACACGTCTTTACAATACATTTGGGTGAATATAAAAGGTCGTAAAAAAATTTTGAAATACAGGTGATGAATCCGCTAAATATCGTCTTAAGTCATTTCTATTAAACTAATCATACTTTTTATATTTTTAACGTTAAGTTCAGATTATTTTACATCTAAAACACGTATTTACAATACATTTGGGTAAATACAAAAAATAGAAAAAAAATTAGGGAAAAAATTTGGTAAAAAATGGTGATAATTTCGCTAAATATCGTTTAAAGTCATTTATATTGAACTAATCATACTTTTTATATTTTTATCGTTAAGTTCACATTATTTTACATCTAAAACACGTCTTTACAATACATTTGGGTGAATATAAAAGGTCGTAAAAAAATTTTGAAATACAGGTGATGAATCCGCTAAATATCGTCTTAAGTCATTTCTATTAAACTAATCATACTTTTTATATTTTTATCGTTAAGTTCACATTATTTTACATCTAAAACACGTATTTACAATACATTTGGGTGAATATAAAAGGTCGTAAAAAAATTTTGAAATACAGGTGATGAATCCGCTAAATATCGTCTTAAGTCATTTCTATTAAACTAATCATACTTTTTATATTTTTATCGTTAAGTTCACATTATTTTACATCTAAAACACGTCTTTACAATACATTTGGGTGAATACAAAAAATAGAAAAAAAATTTGGGAAAAAATTGGGTAAAAAATGGTGATAATTCCGCTAAATATCGTTTAAAGTCATTTGTATTGAACTAATCATACTTTTTATATTTTTATCTTTAAGTTCACATTATTTTACATCTAAAACACGTATTTACAATACATTTGGGTGAATACAAAAAATTTGGGAAAAAATTGGGTAAAAAATGGTGATAATTCCGCTAAATATCGTTTAAAGTCATTTGTATTGAACTAATCATACTTTTTATATTTTTATCGTTAAGTTCACATTATTTTACATCTAAAACACGTATTTACAATACATTTGGGTGAATACAAAAAATAGAAAAAAAATTAGGGGAAAAATTTGGTAAAAAATGGTGATAATTTCGCTAAATATCGATTAAAGTCATTTGTATTGAACTAATCATACTTTTTATATTTTTATCGTTAAGTTCACATTATTTTACATCTAAAACACGTCTTTACAATACATTTGGGTGAATATAAAAGGTCGTAAAAAAATTTTGAAATACAGGTGATGAATCCGCTAAATATCGTCTTAAGTCATTTCTATTAAACTAATCATACTTTTTATATTTTTAACGTTAAGTTCAGATTATTTTACATCTAAAACACGTATTTACAATACATTTGGGTAAATACAAAAAATAGAAAAAAAATTAGGGAAAAAATTAGGTAAAAAATGGTGATAATTTCGCTAAATATCGTTTAAAGTCATTTGTATTGAACTAATCATACTTTTTATATTTTTATCGTTAAGTTCACATTATTTTACATCTAAAACACGTCTTTACAATACATTTGGGTGAATATAAAAGGTCGTAAAAAAATTTTGAAATACAGGTGATGAATCCGCTAAATATCGTCTTAAGTCATTTCTATTAAACTAATCATACTTTTTATATTTTTAACGTTAAGTTCAGATTATTTTACATCTAAAACACGTATTTACAATACATTTGGGTAAATACAAAAAATAGAAAAAAAATTAGGGAAAAAATTTGGTAAAAAATGGTGATAATTTCGCTAAATATCGTTTAAAGTCATTTATATTGAACTAATCATACTTTTTATATTTTTATCGTTAAGTTCACATTATTTTACATCTAAAACACGTCTTTACAATACATTTGGGTGAATATAAAAGGTCGTAAAAAAATTTTGAAATACAGGTGATGAATCCGCTAAATATCGTCTTAAGTCATTTCTATTAAACTAATCATACTTTTTATATTTTTATCGTTAAGTTCACATTATTTTACATCTAAAACACGTCTTTACAATACATTTGGGTGAATATAAAAGGTCGTAAAAAAATTTTGAAATACAGGTGATGAATCCGCTAAATATCGTCTTAAGTCATTTCTATTAAACTAATCATACTTTTTATATTTTTATCGTTAAGTTCACATTATTTTACATCTAAAACACGTCTTTACAATACATTTGGGTGAATATAAAAGGTCGTAAAAAAATTTTGAAATACAGGTGATGAATCCGCTAAATATCGTCTTAAGTCATTTCTATTAAACTAATCATACTTTTTATATTTTTAACGTAAAGTTCACATTATTTTACATCTAAAACACGTATTTACAATACATTTGGGTGAATACAAAAAATGGAAAAAAAATTTGGGAAAAAATTGGGTAAAAAATGGTGATAATTCCGCTAAATATCGTTTAAAGTCATTTGTATTGAACTAATCATACTTTTTATATTTTTATCGTTAAGTTCACATTATTTTACATCTAAAACACGTCTTTACAATACATTTGGGTGAATATAAAAGGTCGTAAAAAAATTTTGAAATACAGGTGATGAATCCGCTAAATATCGTCTAAAGTCATTTCTATTAAACTAATCATACTTTTTATATTTTTAACGTTAAGTTCACATTATTTTACATCTAAAACACGTCTTTACAATGCATTTGGGTGAATATAAAAGGTCGTAAAAAAATTTTGAAATACAGGTGATGAATCCGCTAAATATCGTCTTAAGTCATTTCTATTAAACTAATCATACTTTTTATATTTTTAACGTTAAGTTCACATTATTTTACATCTAAAACACGTCTTTACAATACATTTGGGTGAATATAAAAGGTCGTAAAAAAATTTTGAAATACAGGTGATGAATCCGCTAAATATCGTCTTAAGTCATTTCTATTAAACTAATCATACTTTTTATATTTTTAACGTTAAGTTCACATTATTTTACATCTAAAACACGACGTATTTACAATACATTTGGGTGAATACAAAAAATAGAAAAAAAATTTGGGAAAAAATTGGGTAAAAAATGGTGATAATTCCGCTAAATATCGTTTAAAGTCATTTGTATTGAACTAATCATACTTTTTATATTTTTATCTTTAAGTTCACATTATTTTACATCTAAAACACGTATTTACAATACATTTGGGTGAATACAAAAAATTTGGGAAAAAATTGGGTAAAAAATGGTGATAATTCCGCTAAATATCGTTTAATGTCATTTGTATTGAACTAATCATACTTTTTATATTTTTATCGTTATGTTCACATTATTTTACATCTAAAACACGTATTTACAATACATTTGGGTGAATATAAAAGGTCGTAAAAAAATTTTGAAATACAGGTGATGAATCCGCTAAATATCGTCTTAAGTCATTTCTATTAAACTAATCATACTTTTTATATTTTTATCGTTAAGTTCACATTATTTTACATCTAAAACACGTCTTTACAATACATTTGGGTGAATATAAAAGGTCGTAAAAAAATTTTGAAATACAGGTGATGAATCCGCTAAATATCGTCTTAAGTCATTTCTATTAAACTAATCATACTTTTTATATTTTTAACGTAAAGTTCACATTATTTTTCATCTAAAACACGTATTTACAATACATTTGGGTGAATACAAAAAATAGAAAAAAAATTTGGGAAAAAATTGGGTAAAAAATGGTGATAATTCCGCTAAATATCGTTTAAAGTCATTTGTATTGAACTAATCATACTTTTTATATTTTTATCTTTAAGTTCACATTATTTTACATCTAAAACACGTATTTACAATACATTTGGGTGAATACAAAAAATTTGGGAAAAAATTGGGTAAAAAATGGTGATAATTCCGCTAAATATCGTTTAAAGTCATTTGTATTGAACTAATCATACTTTTTATATTTTTATCGTTAAGTTCACATTATTTTACATCTAAAACACGTATTTACAATACATTTGGGTGAATACAAAAAATAGAAAAAAAATTAGGGGAAAAATTTGGTAAAAAATGGTGATAATTTCGCTAAATATCGATTAAAGTCATTTGTATTGAACTAATCATACTTTTTATATTTTTATCGTTAAGTTCACATTATTTTACATCTAAAACACGTCTTTACAATACATTTGGGTGAATATAAAAGGTCGTAAAAAAATTTTGAAATACAGGTGATGAATCCGCTAAATATCGTCTTAAGTCATTTCTATTAAACTAATCATACTTTTTATATTTTTAACGTTAAGTTCAGATTATTTTACATCTAAAACACGTATTTACAATACATTTGGGTAAATACAAAAAATAGAAAAAAAATTAGGGAAAAAATTTGGTAAAAAATGGTGATAATTTCGCTAAATATCGTTTAAAGTCATTTGTATTGAACTAATCATACTTTTTATATTTTTATCGTTAAGTTCACATTATTTTACATCTAAAACACGTCTTTACAATACATTTGGGTGAATATAAAAGGTCGTAAAAAAATTTTGAAATACAGGTGATGAATCCGCTAAATATCGTCTTAAGTCATTTCTATTAAACTAATCATACTTTTTATATTTTTAACGTTAAGTTCAGATTATTTTACATCTAAAACACGTATTTACAATACATTTGGGTAAATACAAAAAATAGAAAAAAAATTAGGGAAAAAATTTGGTAAAAAATGGTGATAATTTCGCTAAATATCGTTTAAAGTCATTTATATTGAACTAATCATACATTTTATATTTTTATCGTTAAGTTCACATTATTTTACATCTAAAACACGTCTTTACAATACATTTGGGTGAATATAAAAGGTCGTAAAAAAATTTTGAAATACAGGTGATGAATCCGCTAAATATCGTCTTATGTCATTTCTATTAAACTAATCATACTTTTTATATTTTTAACGTTAAGTTCACATTATTTTACATCTAAAACACGTATTTACAATACATTTGGGTGAATATAAAAGGTCGTAAAAAAATTTTGAAATACAGGTGATGAATCCGCTAAATATCGTCTTAAGTCATTTCTATTAAACTAATCATACTTTTTATATTTTTATCGTTAAGTTCACATTATTTTACATCTAAAACACGTCTTTACAATACATTTGGGTGAATATAAAAGGTCGTAAAAAAATTTTGAAATACAGGTGATGAATCCGCTAAATATCGTCTTAAGTCATTTCTATTAAACTAATCATACTTTTTATATTTTTAACGTAAAGTTCACATTATTTTACATCTAAAACACGTATTTACAATACATTTGGGTGAATACAAAAAATAGAAAAAAAATTTGGGAAAAAATTGGGTAAAAAATGGTGATAATTCCGCTAAATATCGTTTAAAGTCATTTGTATTGAACTAATCATACTTTTTATATTTTTATCTTTAAGTTCACATTATTTTACATCTAAAACACGTATTTACAATACATTTGGGTGAATACAAAAAATTTGGGAAAAAATTGGGTAAAAAATGGTGATAATTCCGCTAAATATCGTTTAAAGTCATTTGTATTGAACTAATCATACTTTTTATATTTTTATCGTTAAGTTCACATTATTTTACATCTAAAACACGTATTTACAATACATTTGGGTGAATATAAAAGGTCGTAAAAAAATTTTGAAATACAGGTGATGAATCCGCTAAATATCGTCTTAAGTCATTTCTATTAAACTAATCATACTTTTTATATTTTTATCGTTAAGTTCACATTATTTTACATCTAAAACACGTCTTTACAATACATTTGGGTGAATATAAAAGGTCGTAAAAAAATTTTGAAATACAGGTGATGAATCCGCTAAATATCGTCTTAAGTCATTTCTATTAAACTAATCATACTTTTTATATTTTTAACGTAAAGTTCACATTATTTTTCATCTAAAACACGTATTTACAATACATTTGGGTGAATACAAAAAATAGAAAAAAAATTTGGGAAAAAATTGGGTAAAAAATGGTGATAATTCCGCTAAATATCGTTTAAAGTCATTTGTATTGAACTAATCATACTTTTTATATTTTTATCTTTAAGTTCACATTATTTTACATCTAAAACACGTATTTACAATACATTTGGGTGAATACAAAAAATTTGGGAAAAAATTGGGTAAAAAATGGTGATAATTCCGCTAAATATCGTTTAAAGTCATTTGTATTGAACTAATCATACTTTTTATATTTTTATCGTTAAGTTCACATTATTTTACATCTAAAACACGTATTTACAATACATTTGGGTGAATACAAAAAATAGAAAAAAAATTAGGGGAAAAATTTGGTAAAAAATGGTGATAATTTCGCTAAATATCGATTAAAGTCATTTGTATTGAACTAATCATACTTTTTATATTTTTATCGTTAAGTTCACATTATTTTACATCTAAAACACGTCTTTACAATACATTTGGGTGAATATAAAAGGTCGTAAAAAAATTTTGAAATACAGGTGATGAATCCGCTAAATATCGTCTTAAGTCATTTCTATTAAACTAATCATACTTTTTATATTTTTAACGTTAAGTTCAGATTATTTTACATCTAAAACACGTATTTACAATACATTTGGGTAAATACAAAAAATAGAAAAAAAATTAGGGAAAAAATTTGGTAAAAAATGGTGATAATTTCGCTAAATATCGTTTAAAGTCATTTGTATTGAACTAATCATACTTTTTATATTTTTATCGTTAAGTTCACATTATTTTACATCTAAAACACGTCTTTACAATACATTTGGGTGAATATAAAAGGTCGTAAAAAAATTTTGAAATACAGGTGATGAATCCGCTAAATATCGTCTTAAGTCATTTCTATTAAACTAATCATACTTTTTATATTTTTAACGTTAAGTTCAGATTATTTTACATCTAAAACACGTATTTACAATACATTTGGGTAAATACAAAAAATAGAAAAAAAATTAGGGAAAAAATTTGGTAAAAAATGGTGATAATTTCGCTAAATATCGTTTAAAGTCATTTATATTGAACTAATCATACATTTTATATTTTTATCGTTAAGTTCACATTATTTTACATCTAAAACACGTCTTTACAATACATTTGGGTGAATATAAAAGGTCGTAAAAAAATTTTGAAATACAGGTGATGAATCCGCTAAATATCGTCTTATGTCATTTCTATTAAACTAATCATACTTTTTATATTTTTAACGTTAAGTTCACATTATTTTACATCTAAAACACGTATTTACAATACATTTGGGTGAATACAAAAAATAGAAAAAAAATTTGGGAAAAAATTGGGTAAAAAACGGTGATAATTCCGCTAAATATCGTTTAAAGTCATTTGTATTGAACTAATCATACTTTTTATATTTTTAGCGTTAAGTTCACATTATTTTACATCTAAAACACGTATTTACAATACATTTGGGTGAATATAAAAGGTCGTAAAAAAATTTTGAAATACAGGTGATGAATCCGCTAAATATCGTCTTAAGTCATTTCTATTAAACTAATCATACTTTTTATATTTTTAACGTTAAGTTCACATTATTTTACATCTAAAACACGTATTTACAATACATTTGGGTGAATACAAAAAATAGAAAAAAAATTTGGGTAAAAAATGGTGATAATTCCGCTAAATATCGTTTAAAGTCATTTGTATTGAACTAATCATACTTTTTATATTTTTATCGTTAAGTTCACATTATTTTACATCTAAAACACGTCTTTACAATACATTTGGGTGAATATAAAAGGTCGTAAAAAAATTTTGAAATACAGGTGATGAATCCGCTAAATATCGTCTTAAGTCATTTCTATTAAACTAATCATACTTTTTATATTTTTATCGTTAAGTTCACATTATTTTACATCTAAAACACGTATTTACAATACATTTGGGTGAATATAAAAGGTCGTAAAAAAATTTTGAAATACAGGTGATGAATCCGCTAAATATCGTCTTAAGTCATTTCTATTAAACTAATCATACTTTTTATATTTTTAACGTAAAGTTCACATTATTTTACATCTAAAACACGTCTTTACAATACATTTGGGTGAATACAAAAAATAGAAAAAAAATTTGGGAAAAAAATGGGTAAAAAATGGTGATAATTCCGCTAAATATCGTTTAAAGTCATTTGTATTGAACTAATCATACTTTTTATATTTTTATCTTTAAGTTCACATTATTTTACATCTAAAACACGTATTTACAATACATTTGGGTGAATACAAAAAATTTGGGAAAAAATTGGGTAAAAAATGGTGATAATTCCGCTAAATATCGTTTAAAGTCATTTGTATTGAACTAATCATACTTTTTATATTTTTATCGTTAAGTTCACATTATTTTACATCTAAAACACGTATTTACAATACATTTGGGTGAATACAAAAAATAGAAAAAAAATTAGGGGAAAAATTTGGTAAAAAATGGTGATAATTTCGCTAAATATCGATTAAAGTCATTTGTATTGAACTAATCATACTTTTTATATTTTTATCGTTAAGTTCACATTATTTTACATCTAAAACACGTATTTACAATACATTTGGGTGAATACAAAAAATAGAAAAAAAATTTGGGTAAAAAATGGTGATAATTCCGCTAAATATCGTTTAAAGTCATTTGTATTGAACTAATCATACTTTTTATATTTTTATCGTTAAGTTCACATTATTTTACATCTAAAACACGTCTTTACAATACATTTGGGTGAATATAAAAGGTCGTAAAAAAATTTTGAAATACAGGTGATGAATCCGCTAAATATCGTCTTAAGTCATTTCTATTAAACTAATCATACTTTTTATATTTTTATCGTTAAGTTCACATTATTTTACATCTAAAACACGTATTTACAATACATTTGGGTGAATATAAAAGGTCGTAAAAAAATTTTGAAATACAGGTGATGAATCCGCTAAATATCGTCTTAAGTCATTTCTATTAAACTAATCATACTTTTTATATTTTTATCGTTAAGTTCACATTATTTTACATCTAAAACACGTCTTTACAATACATTTGGGTGAATATAAAAGGTCGTAAAAAAATTTTGAAATACAGGTGATGAATCCGCTAAATATCGTCTTAAGTCATTTCTATTAAACTAATCATACTTTTTATATTTTTAACGTAAAGTTCACATTATTTTACATCTAAAACACGTATTTACAATACATTTGGGTGAATACAAAAAATAGAAAAAAAATTTGGGAAAAATTTGGGTAAAAAATGGTGATAATTCCGCTAAATATCGTTTAAAGTCATTTGTATTGAACTAATCATACTTTTTATATTTTTATCTTTAAGTTCACATTATTTTACATCTAAAACACGTATTTACAATACATTTGGGTGAATACAAAAAATTTGGGAAAAAATTAGGGAAAAAATTTGGTAAAAAATGGTGATAATTTCGCTAAATATCGTTTAAAGTCATTTGTATTGAACTAATCATACTTTTTATATTTTTATCGTTAAGTTCACATTATTTTACATCTAAAACACGTATTTACAATACATTTGGGTGAATACAAAAAATAGAAAAAAAATTAGGGGAAAAATTTGGTAAAAAATGGTGATAATTTCGCTAAATATCGATTAAAGTCATTTGTATTGAACTAATCATACTTTTTATATTTTTATCGTTAAGTTCACATTATTTTACATCTAAAACACGTCTTTACAATACATTTGGGTGAATATAAAAGGTCGTAAAAAAATTTTGAAATACAAGTGATGAATCCGCTAAATATCGTCTTAAGTCATTTCTATTAAACTAATCATACTTTTTATATTTTTAACGTTAAGTTCAGATTATTTTACATCTAAAACACGTATTTACAATACATTTGGGTAAATACAAAAAATAGAAAAAAAATTAGGGAAAAAATTTGGTAAAAAATGGTGATAATTTCGCTAAATATCGTTTAAAGTCATTTGTATTGAACTAATCATACTTTTTATATTTTTATCGTTAAGTTCACATTATTTTACATCTAAAACACGTATTTACAATACATTTGGGTGAATATAAAAGGTCGTAAAAAAATTTTGAAATACAGGTGATGAATCCGCTAAATATCGTCTTATGTCATTTCTATTAAACCAATCATACTTTTTATATTTTTAACGTTAAGTTCACATTATTTTACATCTAAAACACGTATTTACAATACATTTGGGTGAATACAAAAAATAGAAAAAAAATTTGGGAAAAAATTGGGTAAAAAACGGTGATAATTCCGCTAAATATCGTTTAAAGTCATTTGTATTGAACTAATCATACTTTTTATATTTTTATCGTTAAGTTCACATTATTTTACATCTAAAACACGTCTTTACAATACATTTGGGTGAATATAAAAGGTCGTAAAAAAATTTTGAAATACAGGTGATGAATCCGCTAAATATCGTCTTAAGTCATTTCTATTAAACTAATCATACTTTTTATATTTTTATCGTTAAGTTCACATTATTTTACATCTAAAACACGTCTTTACAATACATTTGGGTGAATATAAAAGGTCGTAAAAAAATTTTGAAATACAGGTGATGAATCCGCTAAATATCGTCTTAAGTCATTTCTATTAAACTAATCATACTTTTTATATTTTTAACGTAAAGTTCACATTATTTTACATCTAAAACACGTATTTACAATACATTTGGGTGAATACAAAAAATAGAAAAAAAATTTGGGAAAAAATTGGGTAAAAAATGGTGATAATTCCGCTAAATATCGTTTAAAGTCATTTGTATTGAACTAATCATACTTTTTATATTTTTATCTTTAAGTTCACATTATTTTACATCTAAAACACGTATTTACAATACATTTGGGTGAATACAAAAAATTTGGGAAAAAATTGGGTAAAAAATGGTGATAATTCCGCTAAATATCGTTTAAAGTCATTTGTATTGAACTAATCATACTTTTTATATTTTTATCGTTAAGTTCACATTATTTTACATCTAAAACACGTATTTACAATACATTTGGGTGAATACAAAAAATAGAAAAAAAATTAGGGGAAAAATTTGGTAAAAAATGGTGATAATTTCGCTAAATATCGATTAAAGTCATTTGTATTGAACTAATCATACTTTTTATATTTTTATCGTTAAGTTCACATTATTTTACATCTAAAACACGTATTTACAATACATTTGGGTGAATACAAAAAATAGAAAAAAAATTTGGGTAAAAAATGGTGATAATTCCGCTAAATATCGTTTAAAGTCATTTGTATTGAACTAATCATACTTTTTATATTTTTATCGTTAAGTTCACATTATTTTACATCTAAAACACGTCTTTACAATACATTTGGGTGAATATAAAAGGTCGTAAAAAAATTTTGAAATACAGGTGATGAATCCGCTAAATATCGTCTTAAGTCATTTCTATTAAACTAATCATACTTTTTATATTTTTATCGTTAAGTTCACATTATTTTACATCTAAAACACGTCTTTACAATACATTTGGGTGAATATAAAAGGTCGTAAAAAAATTTTGAAATACAGGTGATGAATCCGCTAAATATCGTCTTAAGTCATTTCTATTAAACTAATCATACTTTTTATATTTTTAACGTAAAGTTCACATTATTTTACATCTAAAACACGTATTTACAATACATTTGGGTGAATACAAAAAATAGAAAAAAAATTTGGGAAAAAATTGGGTAAAAAATGGTGATAATTCCGCTAAATATCGTTTAAAGTCATTTGTATTGAACTAATCATACTTTTTATATTTTTATCTTTAAGTTCACATTATTTTACATCTAAAACACGTATTTACAATACATTTGGGTGAATACAAAAAATTTGGGAAAAAATTAGGGAAAAAATTTGGTAAAAAATGGTGATAATTTCGCTAAATATCGTTTAAAGTCATTTGTATTGAACTAATCATACTTTTTATATTTTTATCGTTAAGTTCACATTATTTTACATCTAAAACACGTCTTTACAATACATTTGGGTGAATATAAAAGGTCGTAAAAAAATTTTGAAATACAGGTGATGAATCCGCTAAATATCGTCTTAAGTCATTTCTATTAAACTAATCATACTTTTTATATTTTTAACGTTAAGTTCAGATTATTTTACATCTAAAACACGTATTTACAATACATTTGGGTAAATACAAAAAATAGAAAAAAAATTAGGGAAAAAATTTGGTAAAAAATGGTGATAATTTCGCTAAATATCGTTTAAAGTCATTTATATTGAACTAATCATACATTTTATATTTTTATCGTTAAGTTCACATTATTTTACATCTAAAACACGTCTTTACAATACATTTGGGTGAATATAAAAGGTCGTAAAAAAATTTTGAAATACAGGTGATGAATCCGCTAAATATCGTCTTATGTCATTTCTATTAAACTAATCATACTTTTTATATTTTTAACGTTAAGTTCACATTATTTTACATCTAAAACACGTATTTACAATACATTTGGGTGAATATAAAAGGTCGTAAAAAAATTTTGAAATACAGGTGATGAATCCGCTAAATATCGTCTTAAGTCATTTCTATTAAACTAATCATACTTTTTATATTTTTATCGTTAAGTTCACATTATTTTACATCTAAAACACGTCTTTACAATACATTTGGGTGAATATAAAAGGTCGTAAAAAAATTTTGAAATACAGGTGATGAATCCGCTAAATATCGTCTTAAGTCATTTCTATTAAACTAATCATACTTTTTATATTTTTAACGTAAAGTTCACATTATTTTACATCTAAAACACGTATTTACAATACATTTGGGTGAATACAAAAAATAGAAAAAAAATTTGGGAAAAAATTGGGTAAAAAATGGTGATAATTCCGCTAAATATCGTTTAAAGTCATTTGTATTGAACTAATCATACTTTTTATATTTTTATCTTTAAGTTCACATTATTTTACATCTAAAACACGTATTTACAATACATTTGGGTGAATACAAAAAATTTGGGAAAAAATTGGGTAAAAAATGGTGATAATTCCGCTAAATATCGTTTAAAGTCATTTGTATTGAACTAATCATACTTTTTATATTTTTATCGTTAAGTTCACATTATTTTACATCTAAAACACGTATTTACAATACATTTGGGTGAATATAAAAGGTCGTAAAAAAATTTTGAAATACAGGTGATGAATCCGCTAAATATCGTCTTAAGTCATTTCTATTAAACTAATCATACTTTTTATATTTTTATCGTTAAGTTCACATTATTTTACATCTAAAACACGTCTTTACAATACATTTGGGTGAATATAAAAGGTCGTAAAAAAATTTTGAAATACAGGTGATGAATCCGCTAAATATCGTCTTAAGTCATTTCTATTAAACTAATCATACTTTTTATATTTTTAACGTAAAGTTCACATTATTTTTCATCTAAAACACGTATTTACAATACATTTGGGTGAATACAAAAAATAGAAAAAAAATTTGGGAAAAAATTGGGTAAAAAATGGTGATAATTCCGCTAAATATCGTTTAAAGTCATTTGTATTGAACTAATCATACTTTTTATATTTTTATCTTTAAGTTCACATTATTTTACATCTAAAACACGTATTTACAATACATTTGGGTGAATACAAAAAATTTGGGAAAAAATTGGGTAAAAAATGGTGATAATTCCGCTAAATATCGTTTAAAGTCATTTGTATTGAACTAATCATACTTTTTATATTTTTATCGTTAAGTTCACATTATTTTACATCTAAAACACGTATTTACAATACATTTGGGTGAATACAAAAAATAGAAAAAAAATTAGGGGAAAAATTTGGTAAAAAATGGTGATAATTTCGCTAAATATCGATTAAAGTCATTTGTATTGAACTAATCATACTTTTTATATTTTTATCGTTAAGTTCACATTATTTTACATCTAAAACACGTCTTTACAATACATTTGGGTGAATATAAAAGGTCGTAAAAAAATTTTGAAATACAGGTGATGAATCCGCTAAATATCGTCTTAAGTCATTTCTATTAAACTAATCATACTTTTTATATTTTTAACGTTAAGTTCAGATTATTTTACATCTAAAACACGTATTTACAATACATTTGGGTAAATACAAAAAATAGAAAAAAAATTAGGGAAAAAATTTGGTAAAAAATGGTGATAATTTCGCTAAATATCGTTTAAAGTCATTTGTATTGAACTAATCATACATTTTATATTTTTATCGTTAAGTTCACATTATTTTACATCTAAAACACGTCTTTACAATACATTTGGGTGAATATAAAAGGTCGTAAAAAAATTTTGAAATACAGGTGATGAATCCGCTAAATATCGTCTTATGTCATTTCTATTAAACTAATCATACTTTTTATATTTTTAACGTTAAGTTCACATTATTTTACATCTAAAACACGTATTTACAATACATTTGGGTGAATACAAAAAATAGAAAAAAAATTTGGGAAAAAATTGGGTAAAAAACGGTGATAATTCCGCTAAATATCGTTTAAAGTCATTTGTATTGAACTAATCATACTTTTTATATTTTTATCGTTAAGTTCACATTATTTTACATCTAAAACACGTATTTACAATACATTTGGGTGAATATAAAAGGTCGTAAAAAAATTTTGAAATACAGGTGATGAATCCGCTAAATATCGTCTTAAGTCATTTCTATTAAACTAATCATACTTTTTATATTTTTAACGTTAAGTTCACATTATTTTACATCTAAAACACGTATTTACAATACATTTGGGTGAATACAAAAAATAGAAAAAAAATTTGGGTAAAAAATGGTGATAATTCCGCTAAATATCGTTTAAAGTCATTTGTATTGAACTAATCATACTTTTTATATTTTTATCGTTAAGTTCACATTATTTTACATCTAAAACACGTCTTTACAATACATTTGGGTGAATATAAAAGGTCGTAAAAAAATTTTGAAATACAGGTGATGAATCCGCTAAATATCGTCTTAAGTCATTTCTATTAAACTAATCATACTTTTTATATTTTTATCGTTAAGTTCACATTATTTTACATCTAAAACACGTCTTTACAATACATTTGGGTGAATATAAAAGGTCGTAAAAAAATTTTGAAATACAGGTGATGAATCCGCTAAATATCGTCTTAAGTCATTTCTATTAAACTAATCATACTTTTTATATTTTTAACGTAAAGTTCACATTATTTTACATCTAAAACACGTATTTACAATACATTTGGGTGAATACAAAAAATAGAAAAAAAATTTGGGAAAAAATTGGGTAAAAAATGGTGATAATTCCGCTAAATATCGTTTAAAGTCATTTGTATTGAACTAATCATACTTTTTATATTTTTATCTTTAAGTTCACATTATTTTACATCTAAAACACGTATTTACAATACATTTGGGTGAATACAAAAAATTTGGGAAAAAATTGGGTAAAAAATGGTGATAATTCCGCTAAATATCGTTTAAAGTCATTTGTATTGAACTAATCATACTTTTTATATTTTTATCGTTAAGTTCACATTATTTTACATCTAAAACACGTATTTACAATACATTTGGGTGAATACAAAAAATTTGGGAAAAAATTGGGTAAAAAATGGTGATAATTCCGCTAAATATCGTTTAAAGTCATTTGTATTGAACTAATCATACTTTTTATATTTTTATCGTTAAGTTCACATTATTTTACATCTAAAACACGTATTTACAATACATTTGGGTGAATACAAAAAATAGAAAAAAAATTAGGGGAAAAATTTGGTAAAAAATGGTGATAATTTCGCTAAATATCGATTAAAGTCATTTGTATTGAACTAATCATACTTTTTATATTTTTATCGTTAAGTTCACATTATTTTACATCTAAAACACGTATTTACAATACATTTGGGTGAATACAAAAAATAGAAAAAAAATTTGGGTAAAAAATGGTGATAATTCCGCTAAATATCGTTTAAAGTCATTTGTATTGAACTAATCATACTTTTTATATTTTTATCGTTAAGTTCACATTATTTTACATCTAAAACACGTCTTTACAATACATTTGGGTGAATATAAAAGGTCGTAAAAAAATTTTGAAATACAGGTGATGAATCCGCTAAATATCGTCTTAAGTCATTTCTATTAAACTAATCATACTTTTTATATTTTTATCGTTAAGTTCACATTATTTTACATCTAAAACACGTCTTTACAATACATTTGGGTGAATATAAAAGGTCGTAAAAAAATTTTGAAATACAGGTGATGAATCCGCTAAATATCGTCTTAAGTCATTTCTATTAAACTAATCATACTTTTTATATTTTTAACGTAAAGTTCACATTATTTTACATCTAAAACACGTATTTACAATACATTTGGGTGAATACAAAAAATAGAAAAAAAATTTGGGAAAAAATTGGGTAAAAAATGGTGATAATTCCGCTAAATATCGTTTAAAGTCATTTGTATTGAACTAATCATACTTTTTATATTTTTATCTTTAAGTTCACATTATTTTACATCTAAAACACGTATTTACAATACATTTGGGTGAATACAAAAAATTTGGGAAAAAATTAGGGAAAAAATTTGGTAAAAAATGGTGATAATTTCGCTAAATATCGTTTAAAGTCATTTGTATTGAACTAATCATACTTTTTATATTTTTATCGTTAAGTTCACATTATTTTACATCTAAAACACGTCTTTACAATACATTTGGGTGAATATAAAAGGTCGTAAAAAAATTTTGAAATACAGGTGATGAATCCGCTAAATATCGTCTTAAGTCATTTCTATTAAACTAATCATACTTTTTATATTTTTAACGTTAAGTTCAGATTATTTTACATCTAAAACACGTATTTACAATACATTTGGGTAAATACAAAAAATAGAAAAAAAATTAGGGAAAAAATTTGGTAAAAAATGGTGATAATTTCGCTAAATATCGTTTAAAGTCATTTGTATTGAACTAATCATACTTTTTATATTTTTATCGTTAAGTTCACATTATTTTACATCTAAAACACGTCTTTACAATACATTTGGGTGAATATAAAAGGTCGTAAAAAAATTTTGAAATACAGGTGATGAATCCGCTAAATATCGTCTTAAGTCATTTCTATTAAACTAATCATACTTTTTATATTTTTAACGTTAAGTTCAGATTATTTTACATCTAAAACACGTATTTACAATACATTTGGGTAAATACAAAAAATAGAAAAAAAATTAGGGAAAAAATTTGGTAAAAAATGGTGATAATTTCGCTAAATATCGTTTAAAGTCATTTATATTGAACTAATCATACATTTTATATTTTTATCGTTAAGTTCACATTATTTTACATCTAAAACACGTCTTTACAATACATTTGGGTGAATATAAAAGGTCGTAAAAAAATTTTGAAATACAGGTGATGAATCCGCTAAATATCGTCTTATGTCATTTCTATTAAACTAATCATACTTTTTATATTTTTAACGTTAAGTTCACATTATTTTACATCTAAAACACGTATTTACAATACATTTGGGTGAATATAAAAGGTCGTAAAAAAATTTTGAAATACAGGTGATGAATCCGCTAAATATCGTCTTAAGTCATTTCTATTAAACTAATCATACTTTTTATATTTTTATCGTTAAGTTCACATTATTTTACATCTAAAACACGTCTTTACAATACATTTGGGTGAATATAAAAGGTCGTAAAAAAATTTTGAAATACAGGTGATGAATCCGCTAAATATCGTCTTAAGTCATTTCTATTAAACTAATCATACTTTTTATATTTTTAACGTAAAGTTCACATTATTTTACATCTAAAACACGTATTTACAATACATTTGGGTGAATACAAAAAATAGAAAAAAAATTTGGGAAAAAATTGGGTAAAAAATGGTGATAATTCCGCTAAATATCGTTTAAAGTCATTTGTATTGAACTAATCATACTTTTTATATTTTTATCTTTAAGTTCACATTATTTTACATCTAAAACACGTATTTACAATACATTTGGGTGAATACAAAAAATTTGGGAAAAAATTGGGTAAAAAATGGTGATAATTCCGCTAAATATCGTTTAAAGTCATTTGTATTGAACTAATCATACTTTTTATATTTTTATCGTTAAGATCACATTATTTTACATCTAAAACACGTATTTACAATACATTTGGGTGAATATAAAAGGTCGTAAAAAAATTTTGAAATACAGGTGATGAATCCGCTAAATATCGTCTTAAGTCATTTCTATTAAACTAATCATACTTTTTATATTTTTATCGTTAAGTTCACATTATTTTACATCTAAAACACGTCTTTACAATACATTTGGGTGAATATAAAAGGTCGTAAAAAAATTTTGAAATACAGGTGATGAATCCGCTAAATATCGTCTTAAGTCATTTCTATTAAACTAATCATACTTTTTATATTTTTAACGTAAAGTTCACATTATTTTTCATCTAAAACACGTATTTACAATACATTTGGGTGAATACAAAAAATAGAAAAAAAATTTGGGAAAAAATTGGGTAAAAAATGGTGATAATTCCGCTAAATATCGTTTAAAGTCATTTGTATTGAACTAATCATACTTTTTATATTTTTATCTTTAAGTTCACATTATTTTACATCTAAAACACGTATTTACAATACATTCGGGTGAATACAAAAAATTTGGGAAAAAATTGGGTAAAAAATGGTGATAATTCCGCTAAATATCGTTTAAAGTCATTTGTATTGAACTAATCATACTTTTTATATTTTTATCGTTAAGTTCACATTATTTTACATCTAAAACACGTATTTACAATACATTTGGGTGAATACAAAAAATAGAAAAAAAATTAGGGGAAAAATTTGGTAAAAAATGGTGATAATTTCGCTAAATATCGATTAAAGTCATTTGTATTGAACTAATCATACTTTTTATATTTTTATCGTTAAGTTCACATTATTTTACATCTAAAACACGTCTTTACAATACATTTGGGTGAATATAAAAGGTCGTAAAAAAATTTTGAAATACAGGTGATGAATCCGCTAAATATCGTCTTAAGTCATTTCTATTAAACTAATCATACTTTTTATATTTTTAACGTTAAGTTCAGATTATTTTACATCTAAAACACGTATTTACAATACATTTGGGTAAATACAAAAAATAGAAAAAAAATTAGGGAAAAAATTTGGTAAAAAATGGTGATAATTTCGCTAAATATCGTTTAAAGTCATTTGTATTGAACTAATCATACTTTTTATATTTTTATCGTTAAGTTCACATTATTTTACATCTAAAACACGTCTTTACAATACATTTGGGTGAATATAAAAGGTCGTAAAAAAATTTTGAAATACAGGTGATGAATCCGCTAAATATCGTCTTAAGTCATTTCTATTAAACTAATCATACTTTTTATATTTTTAACGTTAAGTTCACATTATTTTACATCTAAACCACGTATTTACAATACATTTGGGTGAATACAAAAAATAGAAAAAAAATTTTGAAATACAGGTGATGAATCCGCTAAATATCGTCTTAATTCATTTCTATTAAACTAATCATACTTTTTATATTTTTAACATTAAGTTCAGATTATTTTACATCTAAAACACGTATTTACAATACATTTGGGTGAATACAAAAAATAGAAAAAAAATAGAAAAAAAATTTGGGAAAAAAATGGTGATAATTCCGCGAAATATCGTTTAAAGTCATTTATATTGAACTAATCATACTTTTTATATTTTTATCGTAAGGTTCACATTATTTTACATCTAAAACACGTATTTACAATACATTTGGGTGAATACAAAATATAGAAAAAAAATTTTGAAATACAGGTGATGAATCCGCTAAATATCGTCTTAATTCATTTCTATTAAACTAATCATACTTTTTATATTTTTAACGTTAAGTTCACATTATTTTACATCTAAAACACGTATTTACAATACATTTGGGTAAATACAAAAAATAGAAAAAAAATTAGGGAAAAAATTTGGTAAAAAATGGTGATAATTTCGCTAAATATCGATTAAAGTCATTTGTATTGAACTAATCATACTTTTTATATTTTTATCGTTAAGTTCACATTATTTTACATCTAAAACACGTATTTACAATACATTTGGTTGAATACAAAAAATAGAAAAAAAATTTTGAAATACAGGTGATGAATCCGCTAAATATCGTCTTAATTCATTTCTATTAAACTAATCATACTTTTTATATTTTTAACGTTAAGTTCACATTATTTTACATCTAAAACACGTATTTACAATACATTTGGGTAAATACAAAAAATAGAAAAAAAATTAGGGAAAAAATTTGGTAAAAAATGGTGATAATTTCGCTAAATATCGTTTAAAGTCATTTATATTGAACTAATCATACTTTTTATATTTTTATCGTTAAGTTCACATTATTTTACATCTAAAACACGTATTTACAATACATTTGGGTGAATATAAAAGGTCGTAAAAAAATGTTGAAATACAGGTGATGAATCCGCTAAATATCGTCTTAAGTCATTTCTATTAAACTAATCATACTTTTTATATTTTTAACATTAAGTTCAGATTATTTTACATCTAAAACACGTATTTACAGTACATTTGGGTGAATACAAAAAATAGAAAAAAAATAGAAAAAAAATTTGGGAAAAAAATGGTGATAATTCCGCTAAATATCGTTTAAAGTCATTTATATTGAACTAATCATACTTTTTATATTTTTATCGTAAGGTTCACATTATTTGACATCTAAAACACGTATTTACAATACATTTGGGTGAATACAAA
Source organism: Diuraphis noxia (assembly GCF_037042655.1). Lineage (NCBI taxonomy): Eukaryota > Metazoa > Arthropoda > Insecta > Hemiptera > Aphididae > Diuraphis > Diuraphis noxia. The sequence goes on from NW_028301715.1 coordinate 52,614,680, forward strand.
ATATAGAAAAAAAATTTTGAAATACAGGTGATGAATCCGCTAAATATCGTCTTAATTCATTTCTATTAAACTAATCATACTTTTTATATTTTTAACGTTAAGTTCACATTATTTTACATCTAAAACACGTATTTACAATACATTTGGGTAAATACAAAAAATAGAAAAAAAATTAGGGATAAAATTTGGTAAAAAATGGTGATAATTTCGCTAAATATCGATTAAAGTCATTTGTATTGAACTAATCATACTTTTTATATTTTTATCGTTAAGTTCACATTATTTTACATCTAAAACACGTATTTACAATACATTTGGTTGAATACAAAAAATAGAAAAAAAATTTTGAAATACAGGTGATGAATCCGCTAAATATCGTCTTAATTCATTTCTATTAAACTAATCATACTTTTTATATTTTTAACGTTAAGTTCACATTATTTTACATCTAAAACACGTATTTACAATACATTTGGGTGAATACAAAAAATAGAAAAAAAATAGAAAAAAAATTTGGGAAAAAAATGGTGATAATTCCGCGAAATATCGTTTAAAGTCATTTATATTGAACTAATCATACTTTTTATATTTTTATCGTAAGGTTCAAATTATTTTACATCTAAAACACGTATTTACAATACATTTGGGTGAATACAAAATATAGAAAAAAAATTTTGAAATACAGGTGATGAATCCGCTAAATATCGTCTTAATTCATCTCTATTAAACTAATCATACTTTTTATATTTTTAACGTTAAGTTCACATTATTTTACATCTAAAACACGTATTTACAATACATTTGGGTAAATACAAAAAATAGAAAAAAAATTAGGGAAAAAATTTGGTAAAAAATTGTGATAATTTCGCTAAATATCGATTAAAGTCATTTGTATTGAACTAATCATACTTTTTATATTTTTATCGTTAAGTTCACATTATTTTACATCTAAAACACGTCTTTACAATACATTTGGGTGAATATAAAAGGTCGTAAAAAAATTTTGAAATACAGGTGATGAATCCGCTAAATATCGTCTTATGTCATTTCTATTAAACTAATCATACTTTTTATATTTTTAACGTTAAGTTCACATTATTTTACATCTAAAACACGTATTTACAATACATTTGGGTGAATACAAAAAATAGAAAAAAAATTTGGGAAAAAATTGGGTAAAAAATGGTGATAATTCCGCTAAATATCGGTTAAAGTCATTTGTATTGAACTAATCATACTTTTTATATTTTCATCGTTAAGTTCACATTATTTTACATCTAAAACACGTATTTACAATACATTTGGTTGAATACAAAAAATAGAAAAAAAATTTTGAAATACAGGTGATGAATCCGCTAAATATCGTCTTAATTCATTTCTATTAAACTAATCATACTTTTTATATTTTTAACGTTAAGTTCACATTATTTTACATCTAAAACACGTATTTACAATACATTTGGGTAAATACAAAAAATAGAAAAAAAATTAGGGAAAAAATTTGGTAAAAAATGGTGATAATTTCGCTAAATATCGATTAAAGTCATTTGTATTGAACTAATCATACTTTTTATATTTTTATCGTTAAGTTCACATTATTTTACATCTAAAACACGTATTTACAATACATTTGGTTGAATACAAAAAATAGAAAAAAAATTTTGAAATACAGGTGATGAATCCGCTAAATATCGTCTTAATTCATTTCTATTAAACTAATCATACTTTTTATATTTTTAACGTTAAGTTCACATTATTTTACATCTAAAACACGTATTTACAATACATTTGGGTGAATACAAAAAATAGAAAAAAAATAGAAAAAAAATTTGGGAAAAAAATGGTGATAATTCCGCGAAATATCGTTTAAAGTCATTTATATTGAACTAATCATACTTTTTATATTTTTATCGTAAGGTTCAAATTATTTTACATCTAAAACACGTATTTACAATACATTTGGGTGAATACAAAATATAGAAAAAAAATTTTGAAATACAGGTGATGAATCCGCTAAATATCGTCTTAATTCATCTCTATTAAACTAATCATACTTTTTATATTTTTAACGTTAAGTTCACATTATTTTACATCTAAAACACGTATTTACAATACATTTGGGTAAATACAAAAAATAGAAAAAAAATTAGGGAAAAAATTTGGTAAAAAATTGTGATAATTTCGCTAAATATCGATTAAAGTCATTTGTATTGAACTAATCATACTTTTTATATTTTTATCGTTAAGTTCACATTATTTTACATCTAAAACACGTCTTTACAATACATTTGGGTGAATATAAAAGGTCGTAAAAAAATTTTGTAATACAGGTGATGAATCCGCTAAATATCGTCTTATGTCATTTCTATTAAACTAATCATACTTTTTATATTTTTAACGTTAAGTTCACATTATTTTACATCTAAAACACGTATTTACAATACATTTGGGTGAATACAAAAAATAGAAAAAAAATTTGGGAAAAAATTGGGTAAAAAATGGTGATAATTCCGCTAAATATCGGTTAAAGTCATTTGTATTGAACTAATCATACTTTTTATATTTTCATCGTTAAGTTCACATTATTTTACATCTAAAACACGTATTTACAATACATTTGGTTGAATACAAAAAATAGAAAAAAAATTTTGAAATACAGGTGATGAATCCGCTAAATATCGTCTTAATTCATTTCTATTAAACTAATCATACTTTTTATATTTTTAACGTTAAGTTCACATTATTTTACATCTAAAACACGTATTTACAATACATTTGGGTAAATACAAAAAATAGAAAAAAAATTAGGGAAAAAATTTGGTAAAAAATGGTGATAATTTCGCTAAATATCGATTAAAGTCATTTGTATTGAACTAATCATACTTTTTATATTTTTATCGTTAAGTTCACATTATTTTACATCTAAAACACGTATTTACAATACATTTGGGTGAATATAAAAGGTCGTAAAAAAATGTTGAAATACAGGTGATGAATCCGCTAAATATCGTCTTAAGTCATTTCTATTAAACTAATCATACTTTTTATATTTTTAACATTAAGTTCAGATTATTTTACATCTAAAACACGTATTTACAATACATTTGGGTGAATACAAAAAATAGAAAAAAAATTTGGGAAAAAAATGGTGATAATTCCGCTAAATATCGTTTAAAGTCATTTATATTGAACTAATCATACTTTTTATATTTTTATCGTAAGGTTCACATTATTTGACATCTAAAACACGTATTTACAATACATTTGGGTGAATACAAAATATAGAAAAAAAATTTTGAAATACAGGTGATGAATCCGCTAAATATCGTCTTAATTCATTTCTATTAAACTAATCATACTTTTTATATTTTTAACGTTAAGTTCACATTATTTTACATCTAAAACACGTATTTACAATACATTTGGGTAAATACAAAAAATAGAAAAAAAATTAGGGAAAAAATTTGGTAAAAAATGGTGATAATTTCGCTAAATATCGATTAAAGTCATTTGTATTGAACTAATCATACTTTTTATATTTTTATCGTTAAGTTCACATTATTTTACATCTAAAACACGTATTTACAATACATTTGGTTGAATACAAAAAATAGAAAAAAAATTTTGAAATACAGGTGATGAATCCGCTAAATATCGTCTTAATTCATTTCTATTAAACTAATCATACTTTTTATATTTTTAACGTTAAGTTCACATTATTTTACATCTAAAACACGTATTTACAATACATTTGGGTAAATACAAAAAATAGAAAAAAAATTAGGGAAAAAATTTGGTAAAAAATGGTGATAATTTCGCTAAATATCGATTAAAGTCATTTGTATTGAACTAATCATACTTTTTATATTTTCATCGTTAAGTTCACATTATTTTACATCTAAAACACGTATTTACAATACATTTGGGTGAATACAAAAAATAGAAAAAAAATTAGGGAAAAAATTTGGTAAAAAATGGTGATAATTTCGCTAAATATCGATTAAAGTCATTTGTATTGAACTAATCATACTTTTTATATTTTTATCGTTAAGTTCACATTATTTTACATCTAAAACACGTCTTTACAATACATTTGGGTGAATATAAAAGGTCGTAAAACAATTTTGAAATACAGGTGATGAATCCGCTAAATATCGTCTTAATTCATTTCTATTAAACTAATCATACTTTTTATATTTTTAACGTTAAGTTCACATTATTTTACATCTAAAACACGTATTTACAATACATTTGGGTGAATACAAAAAATAGAAAAAAAATAGAAAAAAAATTTGGGAAAAAAATGGTGATAATTCCGCTAAATATCGATTAAAGTCATTTGTATTGAACTAATCATACTTTTTATATTTTTATCGTTAAGTTCACATTATTTTACATCTAAAACACGTATTTACAATACATTTGGTTGAATACAAATAATAGAAAAAAAATTTTGAAATACAGGTGATGAATCCGCTAAATATCGTCTTAATTCATTTCTATTAAACTAATCATACTTTTTATATTTTTAACGTTAAGTTCACATTATTTTACATCTAAAACACGTATTTACAATACATTTGGGTAAATACAAAAAATAGAAAAAAAATTAGGGAAAAAATTTGGTAAAAAATGGTGATAATTTCGCTAAATATCGATTAAAGTCATTTGTATTGAACTAATCATACTTTTTATATTTTTATCGTTAAGTTCACATTATTTTACATCTAAAACACGTCTTTACAATACATTTGGGTGAATATAAAAGGTCGTAAAAAAATTTTGAAATACAGGTGATGAATCCGCTAAATATCGTCTTATGTCATTTCTATTAAACTAATCATACTTTTTATATTTTTAACGTTAAGTTCACATTATTTTACATCTAAAACACGTATTTACAATACATTTGGGTGAATACAAAAAATAGAAAAAAAATTTGGGAAAAAATTGGGTAAAAAATGGTGATAATTCCGCTAAATATCGGTTAAAGTCATTTGTATTGAACTAATCATACTTTTTATATTTTCATCGTTAAGTTCACATTATTTTACATCTAAAACACGTATTTACAATACATTTGGTTGAATACAAAAAATAGAAAAAAAATTTTGAAATACAGGTGATGAATCCGCTAAATATCGTCTTAATTCATTTCTATTAAACTAATCATACTTTTTATATTTTTAACGTTAAGTTCACATTATTTTACATCTAAAACACGTATTTACAATACATTTGGGTAAATACAAAAAATAGAAAAAAAATTAGGGAAAAAATTTGGTAAAAAATGGTGATAATTTCGCTAAATATCGATTAAAGTCATTTGTATTGAACTAATCATACTTTTTATATTTTTATCGTTAAGTTCACATTATTTTACATCTAAAACACGTATTTACAATACATTTGGTTGAATACAAAAAATAGAAAAAAAATTTTGAAATACAGGTGATGAATCCGCTAAATATCGTCTTAATTCATTTCTATTAAACTAATCATACTTTTTATATTTTTAACGTTAAGTTCACATTATTTTACATCTAAAACACGTATTTACAATACATTTGGGTGAATACAAAAAATAGAAAAAAAATAGAAAAAAAATTTGGGAAAAAAATGGTGATAATTCCGCGAAATATCGTTTAAAGTCATTTATATTGAACTAATCATACTTTTTATATTTTTATCGTAAGGTTCAAATTATTTTACATCTAAAACACGTATTTACAATACATTTGGGTGAATACAAAATATAGAAAAAAAATTTTGAAATACAGGTGATGAATCCGCTAAATATCGTCTTAATTCATCTCTATTAAACTAATCATACTTTTTATATTTTTAACGTTAAGTTCACATTATTTTACATCTAAAACACGTATTTACAATACATTTGGGTAAATACAAAAAATAGAAAAAAAATTAGGGAAAAAATTTGGTAAAAAATTGTGATAATTTCGCTAAATATCGATTAAAGTCATTTGTATTGAACTAATCATACTTTTTATATTTTTATCGTTAAGTTCACATTATTTTACATCTAAAACACGTCTTTACAATACATTTGGGTGAATATAAAAGGTCGTAAAAAAATTTTGTAATACAGGTGATGAATCCGCTAAATATCGTCTTATGTCATTTCTATTAAACTAATCATACTTTTTATATTTTTAACGTTAAGTTCACATTATTTTACATCTAAAACACGTATTTACAATACATTTGGGTGAATACAAAAAATAGAAAAAAAATTTGGGAAAAAATTGGGTAAAAAATGGTGATAATTCCGCTAAATATCGGTTAAAGTCATTTGTATTGAACTAATCATACTTTTTATATTTTCATCGTTAAGTTCACATTATTTTACATCTAAAACACGTATTTACAATACATTTGGTTGAATACAAAAAATAGAAAAAAAATTTTGAAATACAGGTGATGAATCCGCTAAATATCGTCTTAATTCATTTCTATTAAACTAATCATACTTTTTATATTTTTAACGTTAAGTTCACATTATTTTACATCTAAAACACGTATTTACAATACATTTGGGTAAATACAAAAAATAGAAAAAAAATTAGGGAAAAAATTTGGTAAAAAATGGTGATAATTTCGCTAAATATCGATTAAAGTCATTTGTATTGAACTAATCATACTTTTTATATTTTTATCGTTAAGTTCACATTATTTTACATCTAAAACACGTATTTACAATACATTTGGGTGAATATAAAAGGTCGTAAAAAAATGTTGAAATACAGGTGATGAATCCGCTAAATATCGTCTTAAGTCATTTCTATTAAACTAATCATACTTTTTATATTTTTAACATTAAGTTCAGATTATTTTACATCTAAAACACGTATTTACAATACATTTGGGTGAATACAAAAAATAGAAAAAAAATTTGGGAAAAAAATGGTGATAATTCCGCTAAATATCGTTTAAAGTCATTTATATTGAACTAATCATACTTTTTATATTTTTATCGTAAGGTTCACATTATTTGACATCTAAAACACGTATTTACAATACATTTGGGTGAATACAAAATATAGAAAAAAAATTTTGAAATACAGGTGATGAATCCGCTAAATATCGTCTTAATTCATTTCTATTAAACTAATCATACTTTTTATATTTTTAACGTTAAGTTCACATTATTTTACATCTAAAACACGTATTTACAATACATTTGGGTAAATACAAAAAATAGAAAAAAAATTAGGGAAAAAATTTGGTAAAAAATGGTGATAATTTCGCTAAATATCGATTAAAGTCATTTGTATTGAACTAATCATACTTTTTATATTTTTATCGTTAAGTTCACATTATTTTACATCTAAAACACGTATTTACAATACATTTGGTTGAATACAAAAAATAGAAAAAAAATTTTGAAATACAGGTGATGAATCCGCTAAATATCGTCTTAATTCATTTCTATTAAACTAATCATACTTTTTATATTTTTAACGTTAAGTTCACATTATTTTACATCTAAAACACGTATTTACAATACATTTGGGTAAATACAAAAAATAGAAAAAAAATTAGGGAAAAAATTTGGTAAAAAATGGTGATAATTTCGCTAAATATCGATTAAAGTCATTTGTATTGAACTAATCATACTTTTTATATTTTCATCGTTAAGTTCACATTATTTTACATCTAAAACACGTATTTACAATACATTTGGGTGAATACAAAAAATAGAAAAAAAATTAGGGAAAAAATTTGGTAAAAAATGGTGATAATTTCGCTAAATATCGATTAAAGTCATTTGTATTGAACTAATCATACTTTTTATATTTTTATCGTTAAGTTCACATTATTTTACATCTAAAACACGTCTTTACAATACATTTGGGTGAATATAAAAGGTCGTAAAACAATTTTGAAATACAGGTGATGAATCCGCTAAATATCGTCTTAATTCATTTCTATTAAACTAATCATACTTTTTATATTTTTAACGTTAAGTTCACATTATTTTACATCTAAAACACGTATTTACAATACATTTGGGTGAATACAAAAAATAGAAAAAAAATAGAAAAAAAATTTGGGAAAAAAATGGTGATAATTCCGCTAAATATCGATTAAAGTCATTTGTATTGAACTAATCATACTTTTTATATTTTTATCGTTAAGTTCACATTATTTTACATCTAAAACACGTATTTACAATACATTTGGTTGAATACAAATAATAGAAAAAAAATTTTGAAATACAGGTGATGAATCCGCTAAATATCGTCTTAATTCATTTCTATTAAACTAATCATACTTTTTATATTTTTAACGTTAAGTTCACATTATTTTACATCTAAAACACGTATTTACAATACATTTGGGTAAATACAAAAAATAGAAAAAAAATTAGGGAAAAAATTTGGTAAAAAATGGTGATAATTTCGCTAAATATCGATTAAAGTCATTTGTATTGAACTAATCATACTTTTTATATTTTTATCGTTAAGTTCACATTATTTTACATCTAAAACACGTATTTACAATACATTTGGGTGAATATAAAAGGTCGTAAAAAAATGTTGAAATACAGGTGATGAATCCGCTAAATATCGTCTTAAGTCATTTCTATTAAACTAATCATACTTTTTATATTTTTAACATTAAGTTCAGATTATTTTACATCTAAAACACGTATTTACAATACATTTGGGTGAATACAAAAAATAGAAAAAAAATAGAAAAAAAATTTGGGAAAAAAATGGTGATAATTCCGCTAAATATCGTTTAAAGTCATTTATATTGAACTAATCATACTTTTTATATTTTTATCGTAAGGTTCACATTATTTGACATCTAAAACACGTATTTACAATACATTTGGGTGAATACAAAATATAGAAAAAAAATTTTGAAATACAGGTGATGAATCCGCTAAATATCGTCTTAATTCATTTCTATTAAACTAATCATACTTTTTATATTTTTAACGTTAAGTTCACATTATTTTACATCTAAAACACGTATTTACAATACATTTGGGTAAATACAAAAAATAGAAAAAAAATTAGGGAAAAAATTTGGTAAAAAATGGTGATAATTTCGCTAAATATCGATTAAAGTCATTTGTATTGAACTAATCATACTTTTTATATTTTTATCGTTAAGTTCACATTATTTTACATCTAAAACACGTATTTACAATACATTTGGTTGAATACAAAAAATAGAAAAAAAATTTTGAAATACAGGTGATGAATCCGCTAAATATCGTCTTAATTCATTTCTATTAAACTAATCATACTTTTTATATTTTTAACGTTAAGTTCACATTATTTTACATCTAAAACACGTATTTACAATACATTTGGGTAAATACAAAAAATAGAAAAAAAATTAGGGAAAAAATTTGGTAAAAAATGGTGATAATTTCGCTAAATATCGATTAAAGTCATTTGTATTGAACTAATCATACTTTTTATATTTTTATCGTTAAGTTCACATTATTTTACATCTAAAACACGTATTTACAATACATTTGGGTGAATATAAAAGGTCGTAAAAAAATGTTGAAATACAGGTGATGAATCCGCTAAATATCGTCTTAAGTCATTTCTATTAAACTAATCATACTTTTTATATTTTTAACATTAAGTTCAGATTATTTTACATCTAAAACACGTATTTACAATACATTTGGGTGAATACAAAAAATAGAAAAAAAATAGAAAAAAAATTTGGGAAAAAAATGGTGATAATTCCGCGAAATATCGTTTAAAGTCATTTATATTGAACTAATCATACTTTTTATATTTTTATCGTAAGGTTCACATTATTTTACATCTAAAACACGTATTTACAATACATTTGGGTGAATACAAAATATAGAAAAAAAATTTTGAAATACAGGTGATGAATCCGCTAAATATCGTCTTAATTCATCTCTATTAAACTAATCATACTTTTTATATTTTTAACGTTAAGTTCACATTATTTTACATCTAAAACACGTATTTACAATACATTTGGGTAAATACAAAAAATAGAAAAAAAATTAGGGAAAAAATTTGGTAAAAAATTGTGATAATTTCGCTAAATATCGATTAAAGTCATTTGTATTGAACTAATCATACTTTTTATATTTTTATCGTTAAGTTCACATTATTTTACATCTAAAACACGTCTTTACAATACATTTGGGTGAATATAAAAGGTCGTAAAAAAATTTTGAAATACAGGTGATGAATCCGCTAAATATCGTCTTATGTCATTTCTATTAAACTAATCATACTTTTTATATTTTTAACGTTAAGTTCACATTATTTTACATCTAAAACACGTATTTACAATACATTTGGGTGAATACAAAAAATAGAAAAAAAATTTGGGAAAAAATTGGGTAAAAAATGGTGATAATTCCGCTAAATATCGGTTAAAGTCATTTGTATTGAACTAATCATACTTTTTATATTTTCATCGTTAAGTTCACATTATTTTACATCTAAAACACGTATTTACAATACATTTGGTTGAATACAAAAAATAGAAAAAAAATTTTGAAATACAGGTGATGAATCCGCTAAATATCGTCTTAATTCATTTCTATTAAACTAATCATACTTTTTATATTTTTAACGTTAAGTTCACATTATTTTACATCTAAAACACGTATTTACAATACATTTGGGTAAATACAAAAAATAGAAAAAAAATTAGGGAAAAAATTTGGTAAAAAATGGTGATAATTTCGCTAAATATCGATTAAAGTCATTTGTATTGAACTAATCATACTTTTTATATTTTTATCGTTAAGTTCACATTATTTTACATCTAAAACACGTATTTACAATACATTTGGGTGAATATAAAAGGTCGTAAAAAAATGTTGAAATACAGGTGATGAATCCGCTAAATATCGTCTTAAGTCATTTCTATTAAACTAATCATACTTTTTATATTTTTAACATTAAGTTCAGATTATTTTACATCTAAAACACGTATTTACAATACATTTGGGTGAATACAAAAAATAGAAAAAAAATAGAAAAAAAATTTGGGAAAAAAATGGTGATAATTCCGCTAAATATCGTTTAAAGTCATTTATATTGAACTAATCATACTTTTTATATTTTTATCGTAAGGTTCACATTATTTGACATCTAAAACACGTATTTACAATACATTTGGGTGAATACAAAATATAGAAAAAAAATTTTGAAATACAGGTGATGAATCCGCTAAATATCGTCTTAATTCATTTCTATTAAACTAATCATACTTTTTATATTTTTAACGTTAAGTTCACATTATTTTACATCTAAAACACGTATTTACAATACATTTGGGTAAATACAAAAAATAGAAAAAAAATTAGGGAAAAAATTTGGTAAAAAATGGTGATAATTTCGCTAAATATCGATTAAAGTCATTTGTATTGAACTAATCATACTTTTTATATTTTTATCGTTAAGTTCACATTATTTTACATCTAAAACACGTATTTACAATACATTTGGTTGAATACAAAAAATAGAAAAAAAATTTTGAAATACAGGTGATGAATCCGCTAAATATCGTCTTAATTCATTTCTATTAAACTAATCATACTTTTTATATTTTTAACGTTAAGTTCACATTATTTTACATCTAAAACACGTATTTACAATACATTTGGGTAAATACAAAAAATAGAAAAAAAATTAGGGAAAAAATTTGGTAAAAAATGGTGATAATTTCGCTAAATATCGATTAAAGTCATTTGTATTGAACTAATCATACTTTTTATATTTTTATCGTTAAGTTCACATTATTTTACATCTAAAACACGTATTTACAATACATTTGGGTGAATATAAAAGGTCGTAAAAAAATGTTGAAATACAGGTGATGAATCCGCTAAATATCGTCTTAAGTCATTTCTATTAAACTAATCATACTTTTTATATTTTTAACATTAAGTTCAGATTATTTTACATCTAAAACACGTATTTACAATACATTTGGGTGAATACAAAAAATAGAAAAAAAATAGAAAAAAAATTTGGGAAAAAAATGGTGATAATTCCGCTAAATATCGTTTAAAGTCATTTATATTGAACTAATCATACTTTTTATATTTTTATCGTAAGGTTCACATTATTTGACATCTAAAACACGTATTTACAATACATTTGGGTGAATACAAAATATAGAAAAAAAATGTTGAAATACAGGTGATGAATCCGCTAAATATCGTCTTAATTCATTTCTATTAAACTAATCATACTTTTTATATTTTTAACGTTAAGTTCACATTATTTTACATCTAAAACACGTATTTACAATACATTTGGGTAAATACAAAAAATAGAAAAAAAATTAGGGAAAAAATTTGGTAAAAAATGGTGATAATTTCGCTAAATATCGATTAAAGTCATTTGTATTGAACTAATCATACTTTTTATATTTTTATCGTTAAGTTCACATTATTTTACATCTAAAACACGTATTTACAATACATTTGGTTGAATACAAAAAATAGAAAAAAAATTTTGAAATACAGGTGATGAATCCGCTAAATATCGTCTTAATTCATTTCTATTAAACTAATCATACTTTTTATATTTTTAACGTTAAGTTCACATTATTTTACATCTAAAACACGTATTTACAATACATTTGGGTAAATACAAAAAATAGAAAAAAAATTAGGGAAAAAATTTGGTAAAAAATGGTGATAATTTCGCTAAATATCGATTAAAGTCATTTGTATTGAACTAATCATACTTTTTATATTTTTATCGTTAAGTTCACATTATTTTACATCTAAAACACGTATTTACAATACATTTGGGTGAATACAAAATATAGAAAAAAAATTTTGAAATACAGGTGATGAATCCGCTAAATATCGTCTTAATTCATTTCTATTAAACTAATCATACTTTTTATATTTTTAACGTTAAGTTCACATTATTTTACATCTAAAACACGTATTTACAATACATTTGGGTAAATACAAAAAATAGAAAAAAAATTAGGGAAAAAATTTGGTAAAAAATGGTGATAATTTCGCTAAATATCGATTAAAGTCATTTGTATTGAACTAATCATACTTTTTATATTTTTATCGTTAAGTTCACATTATTTTACATCTAAAACACGTATTTACAATACATTTGGTTGAATACAAAAAATAGAAAAAAAATTTTGAAATACAGGTGATGAATCCGCTAAATATCGTCTTAATTCATTTCTATTAAACTAATCATACTTTTTATATTTTTAACGTTAAGTTCACATTATTTTACATCTAAAACACGTATTTACAATACATTTGGGTAAATACAAAAATAGAAAAAAAATTAGGGAAAAAATTTGGTAAAAAATGGTGATAATTTCGCTAAATATCGATTAAAGTCATTTGTATTGAACTAATCATACTTTTTATATTTTTATCGTTAAGTTCACATTATTTTACATCTAAAACACGTCTTTACAATACATTTGGGTGAATATAAAAGGTCGTAAAAAAATTTTGAAATACAGGTGATGAATCCGCTAAATATCGTCTTATGTCATTTCTATTAAACTAATCATACTTTTTATATTTTTAACGTTAAGTTCACATTATTTTACATCTAAAACACGTATTTACAATACATTTGGGTGAATACAAAAAATAGAAAAAAAATTAGGGAAAAAATTGGGTAAAAAATGGTGATAATTCCGCTAAATATCGGTTAAAGTCATTTGTATTGAACTAATCATACTTTTTATATTTTCATCGTTAAGTTCACATTATTTTACATCTAAAACACGTATTTACAATACATTTGGGTGAATACAAAAAATAGAAAAAAAATTAGGGAAAAAATTTGGTAAAAAATGGTGATAATTTCGCTAAATATCGATTAAAGTCATTTGTATTGAACTAATCATACTTTTTATATTTTTATCGTTAAGTTCACATTATTTTACATCTAAAACACGTCTTTACAATACATTTGGGTGAATATAAAAGGTCGTAAAACAATTTTGAAATACAGGTGATGAATCCGCTAAATATCGTCTTAAGTCATTTCTATTAAACTAATCATACTTTTTATATTTTTAACGTTAAGTTCACATTATTTTACATCTAAAACACGTCTTTACAATACATTTGGGTGAATATAAAAGGTCGTAAAAAAATTTTGAAATACAGGTGATGAATCCGCTAAATATCGTCTTAAGTCATTTCTATTAAACTAATCATACTTTTTATATTTTTAACGTTAAGTTCACATTATTTTACATCTAAAACACGTATTTACAATACATTTGGGTAAATACAAAAAATAGAAAAAAAATTAGGGAAAAAATTTGGTAAAAAATGGTGATAATTTCGCTAAATATCGATTAAAGTCATTTGTATTGAACTAATCATACTTTTTATATTTTTATCGTTAAGTTCACATTATTTTACATCTAAAACACGTATTTACAATACATTTGGGTGAATACAAAATATAGAAAAAAAATTTTGAAATACAGGTGATGAATCCGCTAAATATCGTCTTAATTCATTTCTATTAAACTAATCATACTTTTTATATTTTTAACGTTAAGTTCACATTATTTTACATCTAAAACACGTATTTACAATACATTTGGGTAAATACAAAAAATAGAAAAAAAATTAGGGAAAAAATTTGGTAAAAAATGGTGATAATTTCGCTAAATATCGATTAAAGTCATTTGTATTGAACTAATCATACTTTTTATATTTTTATCGTTAAGTTCACATTATTTTACATCTAAAACACGTATTTACAATACATTTGGTTGAATACAAAAAATAGAAAAAAAATTTTGAAATACAGGTGATGAATCCGCTAAATATCGTCTTAATTCATTTCTATTAAACTAATCATACTTTTTATATTTTTAACGTTAAGTTCACATTATTTTACATCTAAAACACGTATTTACAATACATTTGGGTAAATACAAAAATAGAAAAAAAATTAGGGAAAAAATTTGGTAAAAAATGGTGATAATTTCGCTAAATATCGATTAAAGTCATTTGTATTGAACTAATCATACTTTTTATATTTTTATCGTTAAGTTCACATTATTTTACATCTAAAACACGTCTTTACAATACATTTGGGTGAATATAAAAGGTCGTAAAAAAATTTTGAAATACAGGTGATGAATCCGCTAAATATCGTCTTATGTCATTTCTATTAAACTAATCATACTTTTTATATTTTTAACGTTAAGTTCACATTATTTTACATCTAAAACACGTATTTACAATACATTTGGGTGAATACAAAAAATAGAAAAAAAATTAGGGAAAAAATTGGGTAAAAAATGGTGATAATTCCGCTAAATATCGGTTAAAGTCATTTGTATTGAACTAATCATACTTTTTATATTTTCATCGTTAAGTTCACATTATTTTACATCTAAAACACGTATTTACAATACATTTGGGTGAATACAAAAAATAGAAAAAAAATTAGGGAAAAAATTTGGTAAAAAATGGTGATAATTTCGCTAAATATCGATTAAAGTCATTTGTATTGAACTAATCATACTTTTTATATTTTTATCGTTAAGTTCACATTATTTTACATCTAAAACACGTCTTTACAATACATTTGGGTGAATATAAAAGGTCGTAAAACAATTTTGAAATACAGGTGATGAATCCGCTAAATATCGTCTTAAGTCATTTCTATTAAACTAATCATACTTTTTATATTTTTAACGTTAAGTTCACATTATTTTACATCTAAAACACGTCTTTACAATACATTTGGGTGAATATAAAAGGTCGTAAAAAAATTTTGAAATACAGGTGATGAATCCGCTAAATATCGTCTTAAGTCATTTCTATTAAACTAATCATACTTATTATATTTTTAACGTTAAGTTCACATTATTTTACATCTAAAACACGTATTTACAATACATTTGGGTGAATATAAAAGGTCGTAAAAAAATTTTGAAATACAGGTGATGAATCCGCTAAATATCGTCTTAAGTCATTTCTATTAAACTAATCATACTTTTTATATTTTTAACGTTAAGTTCACATTATTTTACATCTAAAACACGTATTTACAATACATTTGGGTAAATACAAAAAATAGAAAAAAAATTAGGGAAAAAATTTGGTAAAAAATGGTGATAATTTCGCTAAATATCGATTAAAGTCATTTGTATTGAACTAATCATACTTTTTATATTTTTATCGTTAAGTTCACATTATTTTACATCTAAAACACGTATTTACAATACATTTGGTTGAATACAAAAAATAGAAAAAAAATTTTGAAATACAGGTGATGAATCCGCTAAATATCGTCTTAATTCATTTCTATTAAACTAATCATATTTTTTATATTTTTAACGTTAAGTTCACATTATTTTACATCTAAAACACGTATTTACAATACATTTGGGTAAATACAAAAAATAGAAAAAAAATTAGGGAAAAAATTTGGTAAAAAATGGTGATAATTTCGCTAAATATCGATTAAAGTCATTTGTATTGAACTAATCATACTTTTTATATTTTTATCGTTAAGTTCACATTATTTTACATCTAAAACACGTATTTACAATACATTTGGGTGAATATAAAAGGTCGTAAAAAAATGTTGAAATACAGGTGATGAATCCGCTAAATATCGTCTTAAGTCATTTCTATTAAACTAATCATACTTTTTATATTTTTAACATTAAGTTCAGATTATTTTACATCTAAAACACGTATTTACAATACATTTGGGTGAATACAAAAAATAGAAAAAAAATAGAAAAAAAATTTGGGAAAAAAATGGTGATAATTCCGCTAAATATCGTTTAAAGTCATTTATATTGAACTAATCATACTTTTTATATTTTTATCGTTAGGTTCACTTTATTTTACATCTAAAACACGTATTTACAATACATTTGGGTGAATACAAAATATAGAAAAAAAATTTTGAAATACAGGTGATGAATCCGCTAAATATCGTCTTAATTCATTTCTATTAAACTAATCATACTTTTTATATTTTTAACGTTAAGTTCACATTATTTTACATCTAAAACACGTATTTACAATACATTTGGGTAAATACAAAAAATAGAAAAAAAATTTGGGAAAAAATTGGGTAAAAAATGGTGATAATTCCGCTAAATATCGTCTTAAGTCATTTCTATTAAACTAATCATACTTTTTATATTTTTAACGTTAAGTTCACATTATTTTACATCTAAAACACGTATTTACAATACATTTGGGTAAATACAAAAATAGAAAAAAAATTAGGGAAAAAATTTGGTAAAAAATGGTGATAATTTCGCTAAATATCGATTAAAGTCATTTGTATTGAACTAATCATACTTTTTATATTTTTATCGTTAAGTTCACATTATTTTACATCTAAAACACGTCTTTACAATACATTTGGGTGAATATAAAAGGTCGTAAAAAAATTTTGAAATACAGGTGATGAATCCGCTAAATATCGTCTTATGTCATTTCTATTAAACTAATCATACTTTTTATATTTTTAACGTTAAGTTCACATTATTTTACATCTAAAACACGTATTTACAATACATTTGGGTGAATACAAAAAATAGAAAAAAAATTAGGGAAAAAATTGGGTAAAAAATGGTGATAATTCCGCTAAATATCGGTTAAAGTCATTTGTATTGAACTAATCATACTTTTTATATTTTCATCGTTAAGTTCACATTATTTTACATCTAAAACACGTATTTACAATACATTTGGGTGAATACAAAAAATAGAAAAAAAATTAGGGAAAAAATTTGGTAAAAAATGGTGATAATTTCGCTAAATATCGATTAAAGTCATTTGTATTGAACTAATCATACTTTTTATATTTTTATCGTTAAGTTCACATTATTTTACATCTAAAACACGTCTTTACAATACATTTGGGTGAATATAAAAGGTCGTAAAACAATTTTGAAATACAGGTGATGAATCCGCTAAATATCGTCTTAAGTCATTTCTATTAAACTAATCATACTTTTTATATTTTTAACGTTAAGTTCACATTATTTTACATCTAAAACACGTCTTTACAATACATTTGGGTGAATATAAAAGGTCGTAAAAAAATTTTGAAATACAGGTGATGAATCCGCTAAATATCGTCTTAAGTCATTTCTATTAAACTAATCATACTTATTATATTTTTAACGTTAAGTTCACATTATTTTACATCTAAAACACGTATTTACAATACATTTGGGTGAATATAAAAGGTCGTAAAAAAATTTTGAAATACAGGTGATGAATCCGCTAAATATCGTCTTAAGTCATTTCTATTAAACTAATCATACTTTTTATATTTTTAACGTTAAGTTCACATTATTTTACATCTAAAACACGTATTTACAATACATTTGGGTAAATACAAAAAATAGAAAAAAAATTAGGGAAAAAATTTGGTAAAAAATGGTGATAATTTCGCTAAATATCGATTAAAGTCATTTGTATTGAACTAATCATACTTTTTATATTTTTATCGTTAAGTTCACATTATTTTACATCTAAAACACGTATTTACAATACATTTGGTTGAATACAAAAAATAGAAAAAAAATTTTGAAATACAGGTGATGAATCCGCTAAATATCGTCTTAATTCATTTCTATTAAACTAATCATATTTTTTATATTTTTAACGTTAAGTTCACATTATTTTACATCTAAAACACGTATTTACAATACATTTGGGTAAATACAAAAAATAGAAAAAAAATTAGGGAAAAAATTTGGTAAAAAATGGTGATAATTTCGCTAAATATCGATTAAAGTCATTTGTATTGAACTAATCATACTTTTTATATTTTTATCGTTAAGTTCACATTATTTTACATCTAAAACACGTATTTACAATACATTTGGGTGAATATAAAAGGTCGTAAAAAAATGTTGAAATACAGGTGATGAATCCGCTAAATATCGTCTTAAGTCATTTCTATTAAACTAATCATACTTTTTATATTTTTAACATTAAGTTCAGATTATTTTACATCTAAAACACGTATTTACAATACATTTGGGTGAATACAAAAAATAGAAAAAAAATAGAAAAAAAATTTGGGAAAAAAATGGTGATAATTCCGCTAAATATCGTTTAAAGTCATTTATATTGAACTAATCATACTTTTTATATTTTTATCGTTAGGTTCACTTTATTTTACATCTAAAACACGTATTTACAATACATTTGGGTGAATACAAAATATAGAAAAAAAATTTTGAAATACAGGTGATGAATCCGCTAAATATCGTCTTAATTCATTTCTATTAAACTAATCATACTTTTTATATTTTTAACGTTAAGTTCACATTATTTTACATCTAAAACACGTATTTACAATACATTTGGGTAAATACAAAAAATAGAAAAAAAATTTGGGAAAAAATTGGGTAAAAAATGGTGATAATTCCGCTAAATATCGTCTTAAGTCATTTCTATTAAACTAATCATACTTTTTATATTTTTAACGTTAAGTTCACATTATTTTACATCTAAAACACGTATTTACAATACATTTGGGTGAATATAAAAGGTCGTAAAAAAATTTTGAAATACAGGTGATGAATCCGCTAAATATCGTCTTAAGTCATTTCTATTAAACTAATCATACTTTTTATATTTTTAACGTTAAGTTCACATTATTTTACATCTAAAACACGTCTTTACAATACATTTGGGTGAATATAAAAGGTCGTAAAAAAATTTTGAAATACAGGTGATGAATCCGCTAAATATCGTTTAAAGTCATTTGTATTGAACTAATCATACTTTTTATATTTTTATCTTTAAGTTCACATTATTTTACATCTAAAACACGTATTTACAATACATTTGGGTGAATACAAAAAATAGAAAAAAAATTTGGGAAAAAATTGGGTAAAAAATGGTGATAATTCCGCTAAATATCGTTTAAAGTCATTTGTATTGAACTAATCATACTTTTTATATTTTTATCGTTATGTTCACATTATTTTACATCTAAAACACGTATTTACAATACATTTGGGTGAATACAAAAAATAGAAAAAAAATTAGGGGAAAAATTTGGTAAAAAATGGTGATAATTTCGCCAAATATCGATTAAAGTCATTTGTATTGAACTAATCATACTTTTTATATTTTTATCGTTAAGTTCACATTATTTTACATCTAAAACACGTCTTTACAATACATTTGGGTGAATACAAAAAATAGAAAAAAAATTTGGGAAAAAAATGGTGATAATTCCGCTAAATATCGTTTAAAGTCATTTCTATTGAACTAATCATACTTTTTATATTTTTATCGTTAAGTTCACATTATTTTACATCTAAAACACGTATTTACAATACATTTGGGTGAATACAAAAAATAGAAAAAAAATTTTGAAATACAGGTGATGAATCCCCTAAATATCGTCTTAAGTCATTTCTATTAAACTAATCATACTTTTTATATTTTTAACGTTAAGTTCACATTATTTTACATCTAAAACACGTATTTACAATACATTTGGGTAAATACAAAAAATAGAAAAAAAATTAGGGAAAAAATTTGGTAAAAAATGGTGATAATTTCGCTAAATATCGATTAAAGTCATTTGTATTGAACTAATCATACTTTTTATATTTTTATCGTTAAGTTCACATTATTTTACATCTAAAACACGTATTAACAATACATTTGGTTGAATACAAAAAATAGAAAAAAAATTTTGAAATACAGGTGATGAATCCGCTAAATATCGTCTTAATTCATTTCTATTAAACTAATCATACTTTTTATATTTTTAACGTTAAGTTCACATTATTTTACATCTAAAACACGTATTTACAATACATTTGGGTAAATACAAAAAATAGAAAAAAAATTAGGGAAAAAATTTGGTAAAAAATGGTGATAATTTCGCTAAATATCGATTAAAGTCATTTGTATTGAACTAATCATACTTTTTATATTTTTATCGTTAAGTTCACATTATTTTACATCTAAAACACGTATTTACAATACATTTGGGTGAATATAAAAGGTCGTAAAAAAATGTTGAAATACAGGTGATGAATCCGCTAAATATCGTCTTAAGTCATATCTATTAAACTAATCATACTTTTTATATTTTTAACATTAAGTTCAGATTATTTTACATCTAAAACACGTATTTACAATACATTTGGGTGAATACAAAAAATAGAAAAAAAATAGAAAAAAATTTTGGGAAAAAAATGGTGATAATTCCGCTAAATATCGTTTAAAGTCATTTATATTGAACTAATCATACTTTTTATATTTTTATCGTAAGGTTCACTTTATTTTACATCTAAAACACGTATTTACAATACATTTGGGTGAATACAAAATATAGAAAAAAAATTTTGAAATACAGGTGATGAATCCGCTAAATATCGTCTTAATTCATTTCTATTAAACTAATCATACTTTTTATATTTTTAACGTTAAGTTCACATTATTTTACATCTAAAACACGTATTTACAATACATTTGGGTAAATACAAAAAATAGAAAAAAAATTAGGGAAAAAATTTGGTAAAAAATTGTGATAATTTCGCTAAATATCGATTAAAGTCATTTGTATTGAATTAATCATACTTTTTATATTTTTATCGTAAGGTTCACATTATTTTACATCTAAAACACGTATTTACAATACATTTGGGTGAGTACAAAATATAGAAAAAAAATTTTGAAATACAGGTGATGAATCCGCTAAATATCGTCTTAAGTCATTTCTATTAAACTAATCATACTTTTTATATTTTTAACGTTAAGTTCACATTATTTTACATCTAAAACACGTATTTACAATACATTTGGGTGAATATAAAAGGTCGTAAAAAAATTTTGAAATACAGGTGATGAATCCGCTAAATATCGTCTTAAGTCATTTCTATTAAACTAATCATACTTTTTATATTTTTAACGTTAAGTTCACATTATTTTACATCTAAAACACGTCTTTACAATACATTTGGGTGAATATAAAAGGTCGTAAAAAAATTTTGAAATACAGGTGATGAATCCGCTAAATATCGTTTAAAGTCATTTGTATTGAACTAATCATACTTTTTATATTTTTATCTTTAAGTTCACATTATTTTACATCTAAAACACGTATTTACAATACATTTGGGTGAATACAAAAAATAGAAAAAAAATTTGGGAAAAAATTGGGTAAAAAATGGTGATAATTCCGCTAAATATCGTTTAAAGTCATTTGTATTGAACTAATCATACTTTTTATATTTTTATCGTTATGTTCACATTATTTTACATCTAAAACACGTATTTACAATACATTTGGGTGAATACAAAAAATAGAAAAAAAATTAGGGGAAAAATTTGGTAAAAAATGGTGATAATTTCGCCAAATATCGATTAAAGTCATTTGTATTGAACTAATCATACTTTTTATATTTTTATCGTTAAGTTCACATTATTTTACATCTAAAACACGTATTTACAATACATTTGGTTGAATACAAAAAATAGAAAAAAAATTTTGAAATACAGGTGATGAATCCGCTAAATATCGTCTTAATTCATTTCTATTAAACTAATCATATTTTTTATATTTTTATCGTTAAGTTCACATTATTTTACATCTAAAACACGTATTTACAATACATTTGGGTGAATATAAAAGGTCGTAAAAAAATGTTGAAATACAGGTGATGAATCCGCTAAATATCGTCTTAAGTCATATCTATTAAACTAATCATACTTTTTATATTTTTAACATTAAGTTCAGATTATTTTACATCTAAAACACGTATTTACAATACATTTGGGTGAATACAAAAAATAGAAAAAAAATAGAAAAAAATTTTGGGAAAAAAATGGTGATAATTCCGCTAAATATCGTTTAAAGTCATTTATATTGAACTAATCATACTTTTTATATTTTTATCGTAAGGTTCACTTTATTTTACATCTAAAACACGTATTTACAATACATTTGGGTGAATACAAAATATAGAAAAAAAATTTTGAAATACAGGTGATGAATCCGCTAAATATCGTCTTAATTCATTTCTATTAAACTAATCATACTTTTTATATTTTTAACGTTAAGTTCACATTATTTTACATCTAAAACACGTATTTACAATACATTTGGGTAAATACAAAAAATAGAAAAAAAATTAGGGAAAAAATTTGGTAAAAAATTGTGATAATTTCGCTAAATATCGATTAAAGTCATTTGTATTGAATTAATCATACTTTTTATATTTTTATCGTAAGGTTCACATTATTTTACATCTAAAACACGTATTTACAATACATTTGGGTGAGTACAAAATATAGAAAAAAAATTTTGAAATACAGGTGATGAATCCGCTAAATATCGTCTTAAGTCATTTCTATTAAACTAATCATACTTTTTATATTTTTAACGTTAAGTTCACATTATTTTACATCTAAAACACGTATTTACAATACATTTGGGTGAATATAAAAGGTCGTAAAAAAATTTTGAAATACAGGTGATGAATCCGCTAAATATCGTCTTAAGTCATTTCTATTAAACTAATCATACTTTTTATATTTTTAACGTTAAGTTCACATTATTTTACATCTAAAACACGTCTTTACAATACATTTGGGTGAATATAAAAGGTCGTAAAAAAATTTTGAAATACAGGTGATGAATCCGCTAAATATCGTTTAAAGTCATTTGTATTGAACTAATCATACTTTTTATATTTTTATCTTTAAGTTCACATTATTTTACATCTAAAACACGTATTTACAATACATTTGGGTGAATACAAAAAATAGAAAAAAAATTTGGGAAAAAATTGGGTAAAAAATGGTGATAATTCCGCTAAATATCGTTTAAAGTCATTTGTATTGAACTAATCATACTTTTTATATTTTTATCGTTATGTTCACATTATTTTACATCTAAAACACGTATTTACAATACATTTGGGTGAATACAAAAAATAGAAAAAAAATTAGGGGAAAAATTTGGTAAAAAATGGTGATAATTTCGCCAAATATCGATTAAAGTCATTTGTATTGAACTAATCATACTTTTTATATTTTTATCGTTAAGTTCACATTATTTTACATCTAAAACACGTATTTACAATACATTTGGTTGAATACAAAAAATAGAAAAAAAATTTTGAAATACAGGTGATGAATCCGCTAAATATCGTCTTAATTCATTTCTATTAAACTAATCATATTTTTTATATTTTTAACGTTAAGTTCACATTATTTTACATCTAAAACACGTATTTACAATACATTTGGGTAAATACAAAAAATAGAAAAAAAATTAGGGTAAAAATTTGGTAAAAAATGGTGATAATTTCGCTAAATATCGATTAAAGTCATTTGTATTGAACTAATCATACTTTTTATATTTTTATCGTTAAGTTCACATTATTTTACATCTAAAACACGTATTTACAATACATTTGGGTGAATATAAAAGGTCGTAAAAAAATGTTGAAATACAGGTGATGAATCCGCTAAATATCGTCTTAAGTCATTTCTATTAAACTAATCATACTTTTTATATTTTTAACATTAAGTTCAGATTATTTTACATCTAAAACACGTATTTACAATACATTTGGGTGAATACAAAAAATAGAAAAAAAATAGAAAAAAAATTTGGGAAAAAAATGGTGATAATTCCGCTAAATATCGTTTAAAGTCATTTATATTGAACTAATCATACTTTTTATATTTTTATCGTAAGGTTCACTTTATTTTACATCTAAAACACGTATTTACAATACATTTGGGTGAATACAAAATATAGAAAAAAAATTTTGAAATACAGGTGATGAATCCGCTAAATATCGTCTTAATTCATTTCTATTAAACTAATCATACTTTTTATATTTTTAACGTTAAGTTCACATTATTTTACATCTAAAACACGTATTTACAATACATTTGGGTAAATACAAAAAATAGAAAAAAAATTAGGGAAAAAATTTGGTAAAAAATTGTGATAATTTCGCTAAATATCGATTAAAGTCATTTGTATTGAATTAATCATACTTTTTATATTTTTATCGTAAGGTTCACATTATTTTACATCTAAAACACGTATTTACAATACATTTGGGTGAGTACAAAATATAGAAAAAAAATTTTGAAATACAGGTGATGAATCCGCTAAATATCGTCTTAAGTCATTTCTATTAAACTAATCATACTTTTTATATTTTTAACGTAAAGTTCACATTATTTTACATCTAAAACACGTATTTACAATACATTTGGGTGAATACAAAAAATAGAAAAAAAATTTGGGAAAAAATTGGGTAAAAAATGGTGATAATTCCGCTAAATATCGTCTTAAGTCATTTCTATTAAACTAATCATACTTTTTATATTTTTAACGTTAAGTTCACATTATTTTACATCTAAAACACGTCTTTACAATACATTTGGGTGAATATAAAAGGTCGTAAAAAAATTTTGAAATACAGGTGATGAATCCGCTAAATATCGTTTAAAGTCATTTCTATTAAACTAATCATACTTTTTATATTTTTATCTTTAAGTTCACATTATTTTACATCTAAAACACGTATTTACAATACATTTGGGTGAATACAAAAAATAGAAAAAAAATTTGGGAAAAAATTGGGTAAAAAATGGCGATAATTCCGCTAAATATCGTTTAAAGTCATTTGTATTGAACTAATCATACTTTTTATATTTTTATCGTTATGTTCACATTATTTTACATCTAAAACACGTATTTACAATACATTTGGGTGAATACAAAAAATAGAAAAAAAATTAGGGGAAAAATTTGGTAAAAAATGGTGATAATTTCGCCAAATATCGATTAAAGTCATTTGTATTGAACTAATCATACTTTTTATATTTTTATCGTTAAGTTCACATTATTTTACATCTAAAACACGTCTTTACAATACATTTGGGTGAATACAAAAAATAGAAAAAAAATTTGGGAAAAAAATGGTGATAATTCCGCTAAATATCGTTTAAAGTCATTTCTATTGAACTAATCATACTTTTTATATTTTTATCGTTAAGTTCACATTATTTTACATCTAAAACACGTATTTACAATACATTTGGGTGAATACAAAAAATAGAAAAAAAATTTTGAAATACAGGTGATGAATCCCCTAAATATCGTCTTAAGTCATTTCTATTAAACTAATCATACTTTTTATATTTTTAACGTTAAGTTCACATTATTTTACATCTAAAACACGTATTTACAATACATTTGGGTAAATACAAAAAATAGAAAAAAAATTAGGGAAAAAATTTGGTAAAAAATGGTGATAATTTCGCTAAATATCGATTAAAGTCATTTGTATTGAACTAATCATACTTTTTATATTTTTATCGTTAAGTTCACATTATTTTACATCTAAAACACGTATTAACAATACATTTGGTTGAATACAAAAAATAGAAAAAAAATTTTGAAATACAGGTGATGAATCCGCTAAATATCGTCTTAATTCATTTCTATTAAACTAATCATACTTTTTATATTTTTAACGTTAAGTTCACATTATTTTACATCTAAAACACGTATTTACAATACATTTGGGTAAATACAAAAAATAGAAAAAAAATTAGGGAAAAAATTAGGTAAAAAATGGTGATAATTTCGCTAAATATCGATTAAAGTCATTTGTATTGAACTAATCATACTTTTTATATTTTTATCGTTAAGTTCACATTATTTTACATCTAAAACACGTATTTACAATACATTTGGGTGAATATAAAAGGTCGTAAAAAAATGTTGAAATACAGGTGATGAATCCGCTAAATATCGTCTTAAGTCATATCTATTAAACTAATCATACTTTTTATATTTTTAACATTAAGTTCAGATTATTTTACATCTAAAACACGTCTTTACAATACATTTGGGTGAATATAAAAGGTCGTAAAAAAATTTTGAAATACAGGTGATGAATCCGCTAAATATCGTTTAAAGTCATTTGTATTGAACTACTCATACTTTTTATATTTTTATCTTTAAGTTCACATTATTTTACATCTAAAACACGTATTTACAATACATTTGGGTGAATACAAAAAATAGAAAAAAAATTTGGGAAAAAATTGGGTAAAAAATGGTGATAATTCCGCTAAATATCGTTTAAAGTCATTTGTATTGAACTAATCATACTTTTTATATTTTTATCGTTATGTTCACATTATTTTACATCTAAAACACGTATTTACAATACATTTGGGTGAATACAAAAAATAGAAAAAAAATTAGGGGAAAAATTTGGTAAAAAATGGTGATAATTTCGCCAAATATCGATTAAAGTCATTTGTATTGAACTAATCATACTTTTTATATTTTTATCGTTAAGTTCACATTATTTTACATCTAAAACACGTCTTTACAATACATTTGGGTGAATACAAAAAATAGAAAAAAAATTTGGGAAAAAAATGGTGATAATTCCGCTAAATATCGTTTAAAGTCATTTATATTGAACTAATCATACTTTTTATATTTTTATCGTTAAGTTCACATTATTTTACATCTAAAACACGTATTTACAATACATTTGGGTGAATATAAAAGGTCGTAAAAAAATTTTGAAATACAGGTGATGAATCCGCTAAATATCGTCTTAAGTCATTTCTATTAAACTAATCATACTTTTTATATTTTTAACGTTAAGTTCACATTATTTTACATCTAAAACACGTATTTACAATACATTTGGGTGAATATAAAAGGTCGTAAAAAAATTTTGAAATACAGGTGATGAATCCGCTAAATATCGTCTTAAGTCATTTCTATTAAACTAATCATACTTTTTATATTTTTAACGTTAAGTTCACATTATTTTACATCTAAAACACGTCTTTACAATACATTTGGGTGAATATAAAAGGTCGTAAAAAAATTTTGAAATACAGGTGATGAATCCGCTAAATATCGTTTAAAGTCATTTGTATTGAACTAATCATACTTTTTATATTTTTATCTTTAAGTTCACATTATTTTACATCTAAAACACGTATTTACAATACATTTGGGTGAATACAAAAAATAGAAAAAAAATTTGGGAAAAAATTGGGTAAAAAATGGTGATAATTCCGCTAAATATCGTTTAAAGTCATTTGTATTGAACTAATCATACTTTTTATATTTTTAACGTTAAGTTCACATTATTTTACATCTAAAACACGTATTTACAATACATTTGGGTAAATACAAAAAATAGAAAAAAAATTAGGGAAAAAATTTGGTAAAAAATGGTGATAATTTCGCTAAATATCGATTAAAGTCATTTGTATTGAACTAATCATACTTTTTATATTTTTATCGTTAAGTTCACATTATTTTACATCTAAAACACGTATTTACAATACATTTGGGTGAATATAAAAGGTCGTAAAAAAATGTTGAAATACAGGTGATGAATCCGCTAAATATCGTCTTAAGTCATTTCTATTAAACTAATCATACTTTTTATATTTTTAACATTAAGTTCAGATTATTTTACATCTAAAACACGTATTTACAATACATTTGGGTGAATACAAAAAATAGAAAAAAAATAGAAAAAAAATTTGGGAAAAAAATGGTGATAATTCCGCTAAATATCGTTTAAAGTCATTTGTATTGAACTAATCATACTTTTTATATTTTTATCGTTATGTTCACATTATTTTACATCTAAAACACGTATTTACAATACATTTGGGTGAATACAAAAAATAGAAAAAAAATTAGGGGAAAAATTTGGTAAAAAATGGTGATAATTTCGCCAAATATCGATTAAAGTCATTTGTATTGAACTAATCATACTTTTTATATTTTTATCGTTAAGTTCACATTATTTTACATCTAAAACACGTCTTTACAATACATTTGGGTGAATATAAAAGGTCGTAAAAAAATGTTGAAATACAGGTGATGAATCCGCTAAATATCGTCTTAAGTCATATCTATTAAACTAATCATACTTTTTATATTTTTAACATTAAGTTCAGATTATTTTACATCTAAAACACGTCTTTACAATACATTTGGGTGAATATAAAAGGTCGTAAAAAAATTTTGAAATACAGGTGATGAATCCGCTAAATATCGTTTAAAGTCATTTGTATTGAACTACTCATACTTTTTATATTTTTATCTTTAAGTTCACATTATTTTACATCTAAAACACGTATTTACAATACATTTGGGTGAATACAAAAAATAGAAAAAAAATTTGGGAAAAAATTGGGTAAAAAATGGTGATAATTCCGCTAAATATCGTTTAAAGTCATTTGTATTGAACTAATCATACTTTTTATATTTTTATCGTTATGTTCACATTATTTTACATCTAAAACACGTATTTACAATACATTTGGGTGAATACAAAAAATAGAAAAAAAATTAGGGGAAAAATTTGGTAAAAAATGGTGATAATTTCGCCAAATATCGATTAAAGTCATTTGTATTGAACTAATCATACTTTTTATATTTTTATCGTTAAGTTCACATTATTTTACATCTAAAACACGTCTTTACAATACATTTGGGTGAATACAAAAAATAGAAAAAAAATTTGGGAAAAAAATGGTGATAATTCCGCTAAATATCGTTTAAAGTCATTTATATTGAACTAATCATACTTTTTATATTTTTATCGTTAAGTTCACATTATTTTACATCTAAAACACGTATTTACAATACATTTGGGTGAATATAAAAGGTCGTAAAAAAATTTTGAAATACAGGTGATGAATCCGCTAAATATCGTCTTAAGTCATTTCTATTAAACTAATCATACTTTTTATATTTTTAACGTTAAGTTCACATTATTTTACATCTAAAACACGTATTTACAATACATTTGGGTGAATATAAAAGGTCGTAAAAAAATTTTGAAATACAGGTGATGAATCCGCTAAATATCGTCTTAAGTCATTTCTATTAAACTAATCATACTTTTTATATTTTTAACGTTAAGTTCACATTATTTTACATCTAAAACACGTCTTTACAATACATTTGGGTGAATATAAAAGGTCGTAAAAAAATTTTGAAATACAGGTGATGAATCCGCTAAATATCGTTTAAAGTCATTTGTATTGAACTAATCATACTTTTTATATTTTTATCTTTAAGTTCACATTATTTTACATCTAAAACACGTATTTACAATACATTTGGGTGAATACAAAAAATAGAAAAAAAATTTGGGAAAAAATTGGGTAAAAAATGGTGATAATTCCGCTAAATATCGTTTAAAGTCATTTGTATTGAACTAATCATACTTTTTATATTTTTAACGTTAAGTTCACATTATTTTACATCTAAAACACGTATTTACAATACATTTGGGTAAATACAAAAAATAGAAAAAAAATTAGGGAAAAAATTTGGTAAAAAATGGTGATAATTTCGCTAAATATCGATTAAAGTCATTTGTATTGAACTAATCATACTTTTTATATTTTTATCGTTAAGTTCACATTATTTTACATCTAAAACACGTATTTACAATACATTTGGGTGAATATAAAAGGTCGTAAAAAAATGTTGAAATACAGGTGATGAATCCGCTAAATATCGTCTTAAGTCATTTCTATTAAACTAATCATACTTTTTATATTTTTAACATTAAGTTCAGATTATTTTACATCTAAAACACGTATTTACAATACAT
This sequence comes from Diuraphis noxia, assembly GCF_037042655.1. Taxonomy (NCBI): domain Eukaryota; kingdom Metazoa; phylum Arthropoda; class Insecta; order Hemiptera; family Aphididae; genus Diuraphis; species Diuraphis noxia. Next base: position 52,645,364 of record NW_028301715.1, read on the forward strand.
TTGGGTGAATACAAAAAATAGAAAAAAAATAGAAAAAAAATTTGGGAAAAAACTGGTGATAATTCCGCTAAATATCGTTTAAAGTCATTTGTATTGAACTAATCATACTTTTTATATTTTTATCGTTATGTTCACATTATTTTACATCTAAAACACGTATTTACAATACATTTGGGTGAATACAAAAAATAGAAAAAAAATTAGGGGAAAAATTTGGTAAAAAATGGTGATAATTTCGCCAAATATCGATTAAAGTCATTTGTATTGAACTAATCATACTTTTTATATTTTTATCGTTAAGTTCACATTATTTTACATCTAAAACACGTCTTTACAATACATTTGGGTGAATACAAAAAATAGAAAAAAAATTTGGGAAAAAAATGGTGATAATTCCGCTAAATATCGTTTAAAGTCATTTCTATTGAACTAATCATACTTTTTATATTTTTATCGTTAAGTTCACATTATTTTACATCTAAAACACGTATTTACAATACATTTGGGTGAATACAAAAAATAGAAAAAAAATTTTGAAATACAGGTGATGAATCCCCTAAATATCGTCTTAAGTCATTTCTATTAAACTAATCATACTTTTTATATTTTTAACGTTAAGTTCACATTATTTTACATCTAAAACACGTATTTACAATACATTTGGGTAAATACAAAAAATAGAAAAAAAATTTGGGAAAAAATTTGGTAAAAAATGGTGATAATTTCGCTAAATATCGATTAAAGTCATTTGTATTGAACTAATCATACTTTTTATATTTTTATCGTTAAGTTCACATTATTTTACATCTAAAACACGTATTAACAATACATTTGGTTGAATACAAAAAATAGAAAAAAAATTTTGAAATACAGGTGATGAATCCGCTAAATATCGTCTTAATTCATTTCTATTAAACTAATCATACTTTTTATATTTTTAACGTTAAGTTCACATTATTTTACATCTAAAACACGTATTTACAATACATTTGGGTAAATACAAAAAATAGAAAAAAAATTAGGGAAAAAATTTGGTAAAAAATGGTGATAATTTCGCTAAATATCGATTAAAGTCATTTGTATTGAACTAATCATACTTTTTATATTTTTAACGTAAAGTTCACATTATTTTACATCTAAAACACGTATTTACAATACATTTGGGTGAATACAAAAAATAGAAAAAAAATTTGGGAAAAAATTGGGTAAAAAATGGTGATAATTCCGCTAAATATCGTCTTAAGTCATTTCTATTAAACTAATCATACTTTTTATATTTTTAACGTTAAGTTCACATTATTTTACATCTAAAACACGTATTTACAATACATTTGGGTGAATATAAAAGGTCGTAAAAAAATTTTGAAATACAGGTGATGAATCCGCTAAATATCGTCTTAAGTCATTTCTATTAAACTAATCATACTTTTTATATTTTTAACGTTAAGTTCACATTATTTTACATCTAAAACACGTCTTTACAATACATTTGGGTGAATATAAAAGGTCGTAAAAAAATTTTGAAATACAGGTGATGAATCCGCTAAATATCGTTTAAAGTCATTTCTATTAAACTAATCATACTTTTTATATTTTTATCTTTAAGTTCACATTATTTTACATCTAAAACACGTATTTACAATACATTTGGGTGAATACAAAAAATAGAAAAAAAATTTGGGAAAAAATTGGGTAAAAAATGGTGATAATTCCGCTAAATATCGTTTAAAGTCATTTGTATTGAACTAATCATACTTTTTATATTTTTATCGTTATGTTCACATTATTTTACATCTAAAACACGTATTTACAATACATTTGGGTGAATACAAAAAATAGAAAAAAAATTAGGGGAAAAATTTGGTAAAAAATGGTGATAATTTCGCCAAATATCGATTAAAGTCATTTGTATTGAACTAATCATACTTTTTATATTTTTATCGTTAAGTTCACATTATTTTACATCTAAAACACGTCTTTACAATACATTTGGGTGAATACAAAAAATAGAAAAAAAATTTGGGAAAAAAATGGTGATAATTCCGCTAAATATCGTTTAAAGTCATTTCTATTGAACTAATCATACTTTTTATATTTTTATCGTTAAGTTCACATTATTTTACATCTAAAACACGTATTTACAATACATTTGGGTAAATACAAAAAATAGAAAAAAAATTAGGGAAAAAATTTGGTAAAAAATGGTGATAATTTCGCTAAATATCGATTAAAGTCATTTGTATTGAACTAATCATACTTTTTATATTTTTATCGTTAAGTTCACATTATTTTACATCTAAAACACGTATTAACAATACATTTGGTTGAATACAAAAAATAGAAAAAAAATTTTGAAATACAGGTGATGAATCCGCTAAATATCGTCTTAATTCATTTCTATTAAACTAATCATACTTTTTATATTTTTAACGTTAAGTTCACATTATTTTACATCTAAAACACGTATTTACAATACATTTGGGTAAATACAAAAAATAGAAAAAAAATTAGGGAAAAAATTTGGTAAAAAATGGTGATAATTTCGCTAAATATCGATTAATGTCATTTGTATTGAACTAATCATACTTTTTATATTTTTATCGTTAAGTTCACATTATTTTACATCTAAAACACGTATTTACAATACATTTGGGTGAATATAAAAGGTCGTAAAAAAATGTTGAAATACAGGTGATGAATCCGCTAAATATCGTCTTAAGTCATATCTATTAAACTAATCATACTTTTTATATTTTTAACATTAAGTTCAGATTATTTTACATCTAAAACACGTCTTTACAATACATTTGGGTGAATATAAAAGGTCGTAAAAAAATTTTGAAATACAGGTGATGAATCCGCTAAATATCGTCTTAAGTCATTTCTATTAAACTAATCATACTTTTTATATTTTTAACGTTAAGTTCACATTATTTTACATCTAAAACACGTCTTTACAATACATTTGGGTGAATATAAAAGGTCGTAAAAAAATTTTGAAATACAGGTGATGAATCCGCTAAATATCGTTTAAAGTCATTTGTATTGAACTAATCATACTTTTTATATTTTTATCTTTAAGTTCACATTATTTTACATCTAAAACACGTATTTACAATACATTTGGGTGAATACAAAAAATAGAAAAAAAATTTGGGAAAAAATTGGGTAAAAAATGGTGATAATTCCGCTAAATATCGTTTAAAGTCATTTCTATTGAACTAATCATACTTTTTATATTTTTATCGTTAAGTTCACATTATTTTACATCTAAAACACGTATTTACAATACATTTGGGTGAATACAAAAAATAGAAAAAAAATTTTGAAATACAGGTGATGAATCCCCTAAATATCGTCTTAAGTCATTTCTATTAAACTAATCATACTTTTTATATTTTTAACGTTAAGTTCACATTATTTTACATCTAAAACACGTATTTACAATACATTTGGGTAAATACAAAAAATAGAAAAAAAATTAGGGAAAAAATTTGGTAAAAAATGGTGATAATTTCGCTAAATATCGATTAAAGTCATTTGTATTGAACTAATCATACTTTTTATATTTTTATCGTTAAGTTCACATTATTTTACATCTAAAACACGTATTAACAATACATTTGGTTGAATACAAAAAATAGAAAAAAAATTTTGAAATACAGGTGATGAATCCGCTAAATATCGTCTTAATTCATTTCTATTAAACTAATCATACTTTTTATATTTTTAACGTTAAGTTCACATTATTTTACATCTAAAACACGTATTTACAATACATTTGGGTAAATACAAAAAATAGAAAAAAAATTAGGGAAAAAATTTGGTAAAAAATGGTGATAATTTCGCTAAATATCGATTAAAGTCATTTGTATTGAACTAATCATACTTTTTATATTTTTAACGTAAAGTTCACATTATTTTACATCTAAAACACGTATTTACAATACATTTGGGTGAATACAAAAAATAGAAAAAAAATTTGGGAAAAAATTGGGTAAAAAATGGTGATAATCCGCTAAATATCGTCTTAAGTCATTTCTATTAAACTAATCATACTTTTTATATTTTTAACGTTAAGTTCACATTATTTTACATCTAAAACACGTCTTTACAATACATTTGGGTGAATATAAAAGGTCGTAAAAAAATTTTGAAATACAGGTGATGAATCCGCTAAATATCGTTTAAAGTCATTTCTATTAAACTAATCATACTTTTTATATTTTTATCTTTAAGTTCACATTATTTTACATCTAAAACACGTATTTACAATACATTTGGGTGAATACAAAAAATAGAAAAAAAATTTGGGAAAAAATTGGGTAAAAAATGGTGATAATTCCGCTAAATATCGTTTAAAGTCATTTGTATTGAACTAATCATACTTTTTATATTTTTATCGTTATGTTCACATTATTTTACATCTAAAACACGTATTTACAATACATTTGGGTGAATACAAAAAATAGAAAAAAAATTAGGGGAAAAATTTGGTAAAAAATGGTGATAATTTCGCCAAATATCGATTAAAGTCATTTGTATTGAACTAATCATACTTTTTATATTTTTATCGTTAAGTTCACATTATTTTACATCTAAAACACGTCTTTACAATACATTTGGGTGAATACAAAAAATAGAAAAAAAATTTGGGAAAAAAATGGTGATAATTCCGCTAAATATCGTTTAAAGTCATTTCTATTGAACTAATCATACTTTTTATATTTTTATCGTTAAGTTCACATTATTTTACATCTAAAACACGTATTTACAATACATTTGGGTGAATACAAAAAATAGAAAAAAAATTTTGAAATACAGGTGATGAATCCCCTAAATATCGTCTTAAGTCATTTCTATTAAACTAATCATACTTTTTATATTTTTAACGTTAAGTTCACATTATTTTACATCTAAAACACGTCTTTACAATACATTTGGGTGAATATAAAAGGTCGTAAAAAAATTTTGAAATACAGGTGATGAATCCGCTAAATATCGTTTAAAGTCATTTCTATTAAACTAATCATACTTTTTATATTTTTATCTTTAAGTTCACATTATTTTACATCTAAAACACGTATTTACAATACATTTGGGTGAATACAAAAAATAGAAAAAAAATTTGGGAAAAAATTGGGTAAAAAATGGTGATAATTCCGCTAAATATCGTTTAAAGTCATTTGTATTGAACTAATCATACTTTTTATATTTTTATCGTTATGTTCACATTATTTTACATCTAAAACACGTATTTACAATACATTTGGGTGAATACAAAAAATAGAAAAAAAATTAGGGGAAAAATTTGGTAAAAAATGGTGATAATTTCGCCAAATATCGATTAAAGTCATTTGTATTGAACTAATCATACTTTTTATATTTTTATCGTTAAGTTCACATTATTTTACATCTAAAACACGTCTTTACAATACATTTGGGTGAATACAAAAAATAGAAAAAAAATTTGGGAAAAAAATGGTGATAATTCCGCTAAATATCGTTTAAAGTCATTTCTATTGAACTAATCATACTTTTTATATTTTTATCGTTAAGTTCACATTATTTTACATCTAAAACACGTATTTACAATACATTTGGGTGAATACAAAAAATAGAAAAAAAATTTTGAAATACAGGTGATGAATCCCCTAAATATCGTCTTAAGTCATTTCTATTAAACTAATCATACTTTTTATATTTTTAACGTTAAGTTCACATTATTTTACATCTAAAACACGTATTTACAATACATTTGGGTAAATACAAAAAATAGAAAAAAAATTAGGGAAAAAATTTGGTAAAAAATGGTGATAATTTCGCTAAATATCGATTAAAGTCATTTGTATTGAACTAATCATACTTTTTATATTTTTATCGTTAAGTTCACATTATTTTACATCTAAAACACGTATTAACAATACATTTGGTTGAATACAAAAAATAGAAAAAAAATTTTGAAATACAGGTGATGAATCCGCTAAATATCGTCTTAATTCATTTCTATTAAACTAATCATACTTTTTATATTTTTAACGTTAAGTTCACATTATTTTACATCTAAAACACGTATTTACAATACATTTGGGTAAATACAAAAAATAGAAAAAAAATTAGGGAAAAAATTTGGTAAAAAATGGTGATAATTTCGCTAAATATCGATTAAAGTCATTTGTATTGAACTAATCATACTTTTTATATTTTTATCGTTAAGTTCACATTATTTTACATCTAAAACACGTATTTACAATACATTTGGGTGAATATAAAAGGTCGTAAAAAAATGTTGAAATACAGGTGATGAATCCGCTAAATATCGTCTTAAGTCATATCTATTAAACTAATCATACTTTTTATATTTTTAACATTAAGTTCAGATTATTTTACATCTAAAACACGTCTTTACAAAACATTTGGGTGAATATAAAAGGTCGTAAAAAAATTTTGAAATACAGGTGATGAATCCGCTAAATATCGTCTTAAGTCATTTCTATTAAACTAATCATACTTTTTATATTTTTAACGTTAAGTTCACATTATTTTACATCTAAAACACGTCTTTACAATACATTTGGGTGAATATAAAAGGTCGTAAAAAAATTTTGAAATACAGGTGATGAATCCGCTAAATATCGTTTAAAGTCATTTGTATTGAACTAATCATACTTTTTATATTTTTATCTTTAAGTTCACATTATTTTACATCTAAAACACGTATTTACAATACATTTGGGTGAATACAAAAAATAGAAAAAAAATTTGGGAAAAAATTGGGTAAAAAATGGTGATAATTCCGCTAAATATCGTTTAAAGTCATTTGTATTGAACTAATCATACTTTTTATATTTTTATCGTTATGTTCACATTATTTTACATCTAAAACACGTATTTACAATACATTTGGGTGAATACAAAAAATAGAAAAAAAATTAGGGGAAAAATTTGGTAAAAAATGGTGATAATTTCGCCAAATATCGTTTAAAGTCATTTGTATTGAACTAATCATACTTTTTATATTTTTATCGTTATGTTCACATTATTTTACATCTAAAACACGTATTTACAATACATTTGGGTGAATACAAAAAATAGAAAAAAAATTAGGGGAAAAATTTGGTAAAAAATGGTGATAATTTCGCCAAATATCGATTAAAGTCATTTGTATTGAACTAATCATACTTTTTATATTTTTATCGTTAAGTTCACATTATTTTACATCTAAAACACGTCTTTACAATACATTTGGGTGAATACAAAAAATAGAAAAAAAATTTGGGAAAAAAATGGTGATAATTCCGCTAAATATCGTTTAAAGTCATTTATATTGAACTAATCATACTTTTTATATTTTTATCGTTAAGTTCACATTATTTTACATCTAAAACACGTATTTACAATACATTTGGGTGAATACAAAAAATAGAAAAAAAATTTTGAAATACAGGTGATGAATCCCCTAAATATCGTCTTAAGTCATTTCTATTAAACTAATCATACTTTTTATATTTTTAACGTTAAGTTCACATTATTTTACATCTAAAACACGTATTTACAATACATTTGGGTAAATACAAAAAATAGAAAAAAAATTAGGGAAAAAATTTGGTAAAAAATGGTGATAATTTCGCTAAATATCGATTAAAGTCATTTGTATTGAACTAATCATACTTTTTATATTTTTATCGTTAAGTTCACATTATTTTACATCTAAAACACGTATTTACAATACATTTGGTTGAATACAAAAAATAGAAAAAAAATTTTGAAATACAGGTGATGAATCCGCTAAATATCGTCTTAATTCATTTCTATTAAACTAATCATACTTTTTATATTTTTAACGTTAAGTTCACATTATTTTACATCTAAAACACGTATTTACAATACATTTGGGTAAATACAAAAAATAGAAAAAAAATTAGGGAAAAAATTTGGTAAAAAATGGTGATAATTTCGCTAAATATCGATTAAAGTCATTTGTATTGAACTAATCATACTTTTTATATTTTTATCGTTAAGTTCACATTATTTTACATCTAAAACACGTATTTACAATACATTTGGGTGAATATAAAAGGTCGTAAAAAAATGTTGAAATACAGGTGATGAATCCGCTAAATATCGTCTTAAGTCATATCTATTAAACTAATCATACTTTTTATATTTTTAACATTAAGTTCAGATTATTTTACATCTAAAACACGTCTTTACAATACATTTGGGTGAATATAAAAGGTCGTAAAAAAATTTTGAAATACAGGTGATGAATCCGCTAAATATCGTTTAAAGTCATTTGTATTGAACTAATCATACTTTTTATATTTTTATCTTTAAGTTCACATTATTTTACATCTAAAACACGTATTTACAATACATTTGGGTGAATACAAAAAATAGAAAAAAAATTTGGGAAAAAATTGGGTAAAAAATGGTGATAATTCCGCTAAATATCGTTTAAAGTCATTTGTATTGAACTAATCATACTTTTTATATTTTTATCGTTATGTTCACATTATTTTACATCTAAAACACGTATTTACAATACATTTGGGTGAATACAAAAAATAGAAAAAAAATTAGGGGAAAAATTTGGTAAAAAATGGTGATAATTTCGCCAAATATCGATTAAAGTCATTTGTATTGAACTAATCATACTTTTTATATTTTTATCGTTAAGTTCACATTATTTTACATCTAAAACACGTCTTTACAATACATTTGGGTGAATACAAAAAATAGAAAAAAAATTTGGGAAAAAAATGGTGATAATTCCGCTAAATATCGTTTAAAGTCATTTATATTGAACTAATCATACTTTTTATATTTTTATCGTTAAGTTCACATTATTTTACATCTAAAACACGTATTTACAATACATTTGGGTGAATACAAAAAATAGAAAAAAAATTTTGAAATACAGGTGATGAATCCCCTAAATATCGTCTTAAGTCATTTCTATTAAACTAATCATACTTTTTATATTTTTAACGTTAAGTTCACATTATTTTACATCTAAAACACGTATTTACAATACATTTGGGTAAATACAAAAAATAGAAAAAAAATTAGGGAAAAAATTTGGTAAAAAATGGTGATAATTTCGCTAAATATCGATTAAAGTCATTTGTATTGAACTAATCATACTTTTTATATTTTTATCGTTAAGTTCACATTATTTTACATCTAAAACACGTATTTACAATACATTTGGTTGAATACAAAAAATAGAAAAAAAATTTTGAAATACAGGTGATGAATCCGCTAAATATCGTCTTAATTCATTTCTATTAAACTAATCATACTTTTTATATTTTTAACGTTAAGTTCACATTATTTTACATCTAAAACACGTATTTACAATACATTTGGGTAAATACAAAAAATAGAAAAAAAATTAGGGAAAAAATTTGGTAAAAAATGGTGATAATTTCGCTAAATATCGATTAAAGTCATTTGTATTGAACTAATCATACTTTTTATATTTTTATCGTTAAGTTCACATTATTTTACATCTAAAACACGTATTTACAATACATTTGGGTGAATATAAAAGGTCGTAAAAAAATGTTGAAATACAGGTGATGAATCCGCTAAATATCGTCTTAAGTCATATCTATTAAACTAATCATACTTTTTATATTTTTAACATTAAGTTCAGATTATTTTACATCTAAAACACGTCTTTACAATACATTTGGGTGAATATAAAAGGTCGTAAAAAAATTTTGAAATACAGGTGATGAATCCGCTAAATATCGTTTAAAGTCATTTGTATTGAACTAATCATACTTTTTATATTTTTATCTTTAAGTTCACATTATTTTACATCTAAAACACGTATTTACAATACATTTGGGTGAATACAAAAAATAGAAAAAAAATTTGGGAAAAAATTGGGTAAAAAATGGTGATAATTCCGCTAAATATCGTTTAAAGTCATTTGTATTGAACTAATCATACTTTTTATATTTTTATCGTTATGTTCACATTATTTTACATCTAAAACACGTATTTACAATACATTTGGGTGAATACAAAAAATAGAAAAAAAATTAGGGGAAAAATTTGGTAAAAAATGGTGATAATTTCGCCAAATATCGATTAAAGTCATTTGTATTGAACTAATCATACTTTTTATATTTTTATCGTTAAGTTCACATTATTTTACATCTAAAACACGTCTTTACAATACATTTGGGTGAATACAAAAAATAGAAAAAAAATTTGGGAAAAAAATGGTGATAATTCCGCTAAATATCGTTTAAAGTCATTTATATTGAACTAATCATACTTTTTATATTTTTATCGTTAAGTTCACATTATTTTACATCTAAAACACGTATTTACAATACATTTGGGTGAATATAAAAGGTCGTAAAAAAATTTTGAAATACAGGTGATGAATCCGCTAATTATCGTCTTAAGTCATTTCTATTAAACTAATCATACTTTTTATATTTTTAACGTTAAGTTCACATTATTTTACATCTAAAACACGTCTTTACAATACATTTGGGTGAATATAAAAGGTCGTAAAAAAATTTTGAAATACAGGTGATGAATCCGCTAAATATCGTTTAAAGTCATTTCTATTAAACTAATCATACTTTTTATATTTTTATCTTTAAGTTCACATTATTTTACATCTAAAACACGTATTTACAATACATTTGGGTGAATACAAAAAATAGAAAAAAAATTTGGGAAAAAATTGGGTAAAAAATGGTGATAATTCCGCTAAATATCGTTTAAAGTCATTTGTATTGAACTAATCATACTTTTTATATTTTTATCGTTATGTTCACATTATTTTACATCTAAAACACGTATTTACAATACATTTGGGTGAATACAAAAAATAGAAAAAAAATTAGGGGAAAAATTTGGTAAAAAATGGTGATAATTTCGCCAAATATCGATTAAAGTCATTTGTATTGAACTAATCATACTTTTTATATTTTTATCGTTAAGTTCACATTATTTTACATCTAAAACACGTCTTTACAATACATTTGGGTGAATACAAAAAATAGAAAAAAAATTTGGGAAAAAAATGGTGATAATTCCGCTAAATATCGTTTAAAGTCATTTCTATTGAACTAATCATACTTTTTATATTTTTATCGTTAAGTTCACATTATTTTACATCTAAAACACGTATTTACAATACATTTGGGTGAATACAAAAAATAGAAAAAAAATTTTGAAATACAGGTGATGAATCCCCTAAATATCGTCTTAAGTCATTTCTATTAAACTAATCATACTTTTTATATTTTTAACGTTAAGTTCACATTATTTTACATCTAAAACACGTATTTACAATACATTTGGGTAAATACAAAAAATAGAAAAAAAATTAGGGAAAAAATTTGGTAAAAAATGGTGATAATTTCGCTAAATATCGATTAAAGTCATTTGTATTGAACTAATCATACTTTTTATATTTTTATCGTTAAGTTCACATTATTTTACATCTAAAACACGTATTAACAATACATTTGGTTGAATACAAAAAATAGAAAAAAAATTTTGAAATACAGGTGATGAATCCGCTAAATATCGTCTTAATTCATTTCTATTAAACTAATCATACTTTTTATATTTTTAACGTTAAGTTCACATTATTTTACATCTAAAACACGTATTTACAATACATTTGGGTAAATACAAAAAATAGAAAAAAAATTAGGGAAAAAATTTGGTAAAAAATGGTGATAATTTCGCTAAATATCGATTAAAGTCATTTGTATTGAACTAATCATACTTTTTATATTTTTATCGTTAAGTTCACATTATTTTACATCTAAAACACGTATTTACAATACATTTGGGTGAATATAAAAGGTCGTAAAAAAATGTTGAAATACAGGTGATGAATCCGCTAAATATCGTCTTAAGTCATATCTATTAAACTAATCATACTTTTTATATTTTTAACATTAAGTTCAGATTATTTTACATCTAAAACACGTCTTTACAATACATTTGGGTGAATATAAAAGGTCGTAAAAAAATTTTGAAATACAGGTGATGAATCCGCTAAATATCGTCTTAAGTCATTTCTATTAAACTAATCATACTTTTTATATTTTTAACGTTAAGTTCACATTATTTTACATCTAAAACACGTCTTTACAATACATTTGGGTGAATATAAAAGGTCGTAAAAAAATTTTGAAATACAGGTGATGAATCCGCTAAATATCGTTTAAAGTCATTTGTATTGAACTAATCATACTTTTTATATTTTTATCTTTAAGTTCACATTATTTTACATCTAAAACACGTATTTACAATACATTTGGGTGAATACAAAAAATAGAAAAAAAATTTGGGAAAAAATTGGGTAAAAAATGGTGATAATTCCGCTAAATATCGTTTAAAGTCATTTGTATTGAACTAATCATACTTTTTATATTTTTATCGTTATGTTCACATTATTTTACATCTAAAACACGTATTTACAATACATTTGGGTGAATACAAAAAATAGAAAAAAAATTAGGGGAAAAATTTGGTAAAAAATGGTGATAATTTCGCCAAATATCGTTTAAAGTCATTTGTATTGAACTAATCATACTTTTTATATTTTTATCGTTATGTTCACATTATTTTACATCTAAAACACGTATTTACAATACATTTGGGTGAATACAAAAAATAGAAAAAAAATTAGGGGAAAAATTTGGTAAAAAATGGTGATAATTTCGCCAAATATCGATTAAAGTCATTTGTATTGAACTAATCATACTTTTTATATTTTTATCGTTAAGTTCACATTATTTTACATCTAAAACACGTCTTTACAATACATTTGGGTGAATACAAAAAATAGAAAAAAAATTTGGGAAAAAAATGGTGATAATTCCGCTAAATATCGTTTAAAGTCATTTATATTGAACTAATCATACTTTTTATATTTTTATCGTTAAGTTCACATTATTTTACATCTAAAACACGTATTTACAATACATTTGGGTGAATACAAAAAATAGAAAAAAAATTTTGAAATACAGGTGATGAATCCCCTAAATATCGTCTTAAGTCATTTCTATTAAACTAATCATACTTTTTATATTTTTAACGTTAAGTTCACATTATTTTACATCTAAAACACGTATTTACAATACATTTGGGTAAATACAAAAAATAGAAAAAAAATTAGGGAAAAAATTTGGTAAAAAATGGTGATAATTTCGCTAAATATCGATTAAAGTCATTTGTATTGAACTAATCATACTTTTTATATTTTTATCGTTAAGTTCACATTATTTTACATCTAAAACACGTATTTACAATACATTTGGTTGAATACAAAAAATAGAAAAAAAATTTTGAAATACAGGTGATGAATCCGCTAAATATCGTCTTAATTCATTTCTATTAAACTAATCATACTTTTTATATTTTTAACGTTAAGTTCACATTATTTTACATCTAAAACACGTATTTACAATACATTTGGGTAAATACAAAAAATAGAAAAAAAATTAGGGAAAAAATTTGGTAAAAAATGGTGATAATTTCGCTAAATATCGATTAAAGTCATTTGTATTGAACTAATCATACTTTTTATATTTTTATCGTTAAGTTCACATTATTTTACATCTAAAACACGTATTTACAATACATTTGGGTGAATATAAAAGGTCGTAAAAAAATGTTGAAATACAGGTGATGAATCCGCTAAATATCGTCTTAAGTCATATCTATTAAACTAATCATACTTTTTATATTTTTAACATTAAGTTCAGATTATTTTACATCTAAAACACGTCTTTACAATACATTTGGGTGAATATAAAAGGTCGTAAAAAAATTTTGAAATACAGGTGATGAATCCGCTAAATATCGTTTAAAGTCATTTGTATTGAACTAATCATACTTTTTATATTTTTATCTTTAAGTTCACATTATTTTACATCTAAAACACGTATTTACAATACATTTGGGTGAATACAAAAAATAGAAAAAAAATTTGGGAAAAAATTGGGTAAAAAATGGTGATAATTCCGCTAAATATCGTTTAAAGTCATTTGTATTGAACTAATCATACTTTTTATATTTTTATCGTTATGTTCACATTATTTTACATCTAAAACACGTATTTACAATACATTTGGGTGAATACAAAAAATAGAAAAAAAATTAGGGGAAAAATTTGGTAAAAAATGGTGATAATTTCGCCAAATATCGATTAAAGTCATTTGTATTGAACTAATCATACTTTTTATATTTTTATCGTTAAGTTCACATTATTTTACATCTAAAACACGTCTTTACAATACATTTGGGTGAATACAAAAAATAGAAAAAAAATTTGGGAAAAAAATGGTGATAATTCCGCTAAATATCGTTTAAAGTCATTTATATTGAACTAATCATACTTTTTATATTTTTATCGTTAAGTTCACATTATTTTACATCTAAAACACGTATTTACAATACATTTGGGTGAATACAAAAAATAGAAAAAAAATTTTGAAATACAGGTGATGAATCCCCTAAATATCGTCTTAAGTCATTTCTATTAAACTAATCATACTTTTTATATTTTTAACGTTAAGTTCACATTATTTTACATCTAAAACACGTATTTACAATACATTTGGGTAAATACAAAAAATAGAAAAAAAATTAGGGAAAAAATTTGGTAAAAAATGGTGATAATTTCGCTAAATATCGATTAAAGTCATTTGTATTGAACTAATCATACTTTTTATATTTTTATCGTTAAGTTCACATTATTTTACATCTAAAACACGTATTTACAATACATTTGGTTGAATACAAAAAATAGAAAAAAAATTTTGAAATACAGGTGATGAATCCGCTAAATATCGTCTTAATTCATTTCTATTAAACTAATCATACTTTTTATATTTTTAACGTTAAGTTCACATTATTTTACATCTAAAACACGTATTTACAATACATTTGGGTAAATACAAAAAATAGAAAAAAAATTAGGGAAAAAATTTGGTAAAAAATGGTGATAATTTCGCTAAATATCGATTAAAGTCATTTGTATTGAACTAATCATACTTTTTATATTTTTATCGTTAAGTTCACATTATTTTACATCTAAAACACGTATTTACAATACATTTGGGTGAATATAAAAGGTCGTAAAAAAATGTTGAAATACAGGTGATGAATCCGCTAAATATCGTCTTAAGTCATATCTATTAAACTAATCATACTTTTTATATTTTTAACATTAAGTTCAGATTATTTTACATCTAAAACACGTCTTTACAATACATTTGGGTGAATATAAAAGGTCGTAAAAAAATTTTGAAATACAGGTGATGAATCCGCTAAATATCGTTTAAAGTCATTTGTATTGAACTAATCATACTTTTTATATTTTTATCTTTAAGTTCACATTATTTTACATCTAAAACACGTATTTACAATACATTTGGGTGAATACAAAAAATAGAAAAAAAATTTGGGAAAAAATTGGGTAAAAAATGGTGATAATTCCGCTAAATATCGTTTAAAGTCATTTGTATTGAACTAATCATACTTTTTATATTTTTATCGTTATGTTCACATTATTTTACATCTAAAACACGTATTTACAATACATTTGGGTGAATACAAAAAATAGAAAAAAAATTAGGGGAAAAATTTGGTAAAAAATGGTGATAATTTCGCCAAATATCGATTAAAGTCATTTGTATTGAACTAATCATACTTTTTATATTTTTATCGTTAAGTTCACATTATTTTACATCTAAAACACGTCTTTACAATACATTTGGGTGAATACAAAAAATAGAAAAAAAATTTGGGAAAAAAATGGTGATAATTCCGCTAAATATCGTTTAAAGTCATTTATATTGAACTAATCATACTTTTTATATTTTTATCGTTAAGTTCACATTATTTTACATCTAAAACACGTATTTACAATACATTTGGGTGAATATAAAAGGTCGTAAAAAAATTTTGAAATACAGGTGATGAATCCGCTAATTATCGTCTTAAGTCATTTCTATTAAACTAATCATACTTTTTATATTTTTAACGTTAAGTTCACATTATTTTACATCTAAAACACGTCTTTACAATACATTTGGGTGAATATAAAAGGTCGTAAAAAAATTTTGAAATACAGGTGATGAATCCGCTAAATATCGTTTAAAGTCATTTGTATTGAACTAATCATACTTTTTATATTTTTATCTTTAAGTTCACATTATTTTACATCTAAAACACGTATTTACAATACATTTGGGTGAATACAAAAAATAGAAAAAAAATTTGGGAAAAAATTGGGTAAAAAATGGTGATAATTCCGCTAAATATCGTTTAAAGTCATTTGTATTGAACTAATCATACTTTTTATATTTTTATCGTTATGTTCACATTATTTTACATCTAAAACACGTATTTACAATACATTTGGGTGAATACAAAAAATAGAAAAAAAATTAGGGGAAAAATTTGGTAAAAAATGGTGATAATTTCGCCAAATATCGATTAAAGTCATTTGTATTGAACTAATCATACTTTTTATATTTTTATCGTTAAGTTCACATTATTTTACATCTAAAACACGTCTTTACAATACATTTGGGTGAATACAAAAAATAGAAAAAAAATTTGGGAAAAAAATGGTGATAATTCCGCTAAATATCGTTTAAAGTCATTTATATTGAACTAATCATACTTTTTATATTTTTATCGTTAAGTTCACATTATTTTACATCTAAAACACGTATTTACAATACATTTGGGTGAATACAAAAAATAGAAAAAAAATTTTGAAATACAGGTGATGAATCCCCTAAATATCGTCTTAAGTCATTTCTATTAAACTAATCATACTTTTTATATTTTTAACGTTAAGTTCACATTATTTTACATCTAAAACACGTATTTACAATACATTTGGGTAAATACAAAAAATAGAAAAAAAATTAGGGAAAAAATTTGGTAAAAAATGGTGATAATTTCGCTAAATATCGATTAAAGTCATTTGTATTGAACTAATCATACTTTTTATATTTTTATCGTTAAGTTCACATTATTTTACATCTAAAACACGTATTTACAATACATTTGGTTGAATACAAAAAATAGAAAAAAAATTTTGAAATACAGGTGATGAATCCGCTAAATATCGTCTTAATTCATTTCTGTTAAACTAATCATACTTTTTATATTTTTAACGTTAAGTTCACATTATTTTACATCTAAAACACGTATTTACAATACATTTGGGTGAATACAAAAAATAGAAAAAAAATTTGGGAAAAAAATGGTGATAATTCCGCTAAATATCGTTTAAAGTCATTTCTATTGAACTAATCATACTTTTTATATTTTTATCGTTAAGTTCACATTATTTTACATCTAAAACACGTATTTACAATACATTTGGGTGAATACAAAAAATAGAAAAAAAATTTGGGAAAAAATTGGGTAAAAAATGGTGATAATTCCGCTAAATATCGTCTTAAGTCATTTCTATTAAACTAATCATACTTTTTATATTTTTAACGTTAAGTTCACATTATTTTACATCTAAAACACGTATTTACAATACATTTGGGTAAATACAAAAAATAGAAAAAAAATTAGGGAAAAAATTTGGTAAAAAATGGTGATAATTTCGCTAAATATCGATTAAAGTCATTTGTATTGAACTAATCATACTTTTTATATTTTTAACGTAAAGTTCACATTATTTTACATCTAATACACGTATTTACAATACATTTGGGTGAATACAAAAAATAGAAAAAAAATTTGGGAAAAAATTGGGTAAAAAATGGTGATAATTCCGCTAAATATCGTCTTAAGTCATTTCTATTAAACTAATCATACTTTTTATATTTTTAACGTTAAGTTCACATTATTTTACATCTAAAACACGTATTTACAATACATTTGGGTAAATACAAAAAATAGAAAAAAAATTAGGGAAAAAATTTGGTAAAAAATGGTGATAATTTCGCTAAATATCGATTAAAGTCATTTGTATTGAACTAATCATACTTTTTATATTTTTATCGTTAAGTTCACATTATTTTACATCTAAAACACGTATTTACAATACATTTGGGTGAATATAAAAGGTCGTAAAAAAATGTTGAAATACAGGTGATGAATCCGCTAAATATCGTCTTAAGTCATATCTATTAAACTAATCATACTTTTTATATTTTTAACATTAAGTTCAGATTATTTTACATCTAAAACACGTCTTTACAATACATTTGGGTGAATATAAAAGGTCGTAAAAAAATTTTGAAATACAGGTGATGAATCCGCTAAATATCGTTTAAAGTCATTTGTATTGAACTAATCATACTTTTTATATTTTTATCTTTAAGTTCACATTATTTTACATCTAAAACACGTATTTACAATACATTTGGGTGAATACAAAAAATAGAAAAAAAATTTGGGAAAAAATTGGGTAAAAAATGGTGATAATTCCGCTAAATATCGTTTAAAGTCATTTGTATTGAACTAATCATACTTTTTATATTTTTATCGTTATGTTCACATTATTTTACATCTAAAACACGTATTTACAATACATTTGGGTGAATACAAAAAATAGAAAAAAAATTAGGGGAAAAATTTGGTAAAAAATGGTGATAATTTCGCCAAATATCGATTAAAGTCATTTGTATTGAACTAATCATACTTTTTATATTTTTATCGTTAAGTTCACATTATTTTACATCTAAAACACGTCTTTACAATACATTTGGGTGAATACAAAAAATAGAAAAAAAATTTGGGAAAAAAATGGTGATAATTCCGCTAAATATCGTTTAAAGTCATTTATATTGAACTAATCATACTTTTTATATTTTTATCGTTAAGTTCACATTATTTTACATCTAAAACACGTATTTACAATACATTTGGGTGAATATAAAAGGTCGTAAAAAAATTTTGAAATACAGGTGATGAATCCGCTAATTATCGTCTTAAGTCATTTCTATTAAACTAATCATACTTTTTATATTTTTAACGTTAAGTTCACATTATTTTACATCTAAAACACGTCTTTACAATACATTTGGGTGAATATAAAAGGTCGTAAAAAAATTTTGAAATACAGGTGATGAATCCGCTAAATATCGTTTAAAGTCATTTCTATTAAACTAATCATACTTTTTATATTTTTATCTTTAAGTTCACATTATTTTACATGAAAAACACGTATTTACAATACATTTGGGTGAATACAAAAAATAGAAAAAAAATTTGGGAAAAAATTGGGTAAAAAATGGTGATAATTCCGCTAAATATCGTTTAAAGTCATTTGTATTGAACTAATCATACTTTTTATATTTTTATCGTTATGTTCACATTATTTTACATCTAAAACACGTATTTACAATACATTTGGGTGAATACAAAAAATAGAAAAAAAATTAGGGGAAAAATTTGGTAAAAAATGGTGATAATTTCGCCAAATATCGATTAAAGTCATTTGTATTGAACTAATCATACTTTTTATATTTTTATCGTTAAGTTCACATTATTTTACATCTAAAACACGTCTTTACAATACATTTGGGTGAATACAAAAAATAGAAAAAAAATTTGGGAAAAAAATGGTGATAATTCCGCTAAATATCGTTTAAAGTCATTTCTATTGAACTAATCATACTTTTTATATTTTTATCGTTAAGTTCACATTATTTTACATCTAAAACACGTATTTACAATACATTTGGGTGAATACAAAAAATAGAAAAAAAATTTTGAAATACAGGTGATGAATCCCCTAAATATCGTCTTAAGTCATTTCTATTAAACTAATCATACTTTTTATATTTTTAACGTTAAGTTCACATTATTTTACATCTAAAACACGTATTTACAATACATTTGGGTAAATACAAAAAATAGAAAAAAAATTAGGGAAAAAATTTGGTAAAAAATGGTGATAATTTCGCTAAATATCGATTAAAGTCATTTGTATTGAACTAATCATACTTTTTATATTTTTATCGTTAAGTTCACATTATTTTACATCTAAAACACGTATTAACAATACATTTGGTTGAATACAAAAAATAGAAAAAAAATTTTGAAATACAGGTGATGAATCCGCTAAATATCGTCTTAATTCATTTCTATTAAACTAATCATACTTTTTATATTTTTAACGTTAAGTTCACATTATTTTACATCTAAAACACGTCTTTACAATACATTTGGGTGAATATAAAAGGTCGTAAAAAAATTTTGAAATACAGGTGATGAATCCGCTAAATATCGTTTAAAGTCATTTGTATTGAACTAATCATACTTTTTATATTTTTATCTTTAAGTTCACATTATTTTACATCTAAAACACGTATTTACAATACATTTGGGTGAATACAAAAAATAGAAAAAAAATTTGGGAAAAAATTGGGTAAAAAATGGTGATAATTCCGCTAAATATCGTTTAAAGTCATTTGTATTGAACTAATCATACTTTTTATATTTTTATCGTTATGTTCACATTATTTTACATCTAAAACACGTATTTACAATACATTTGGGTGAATACAAAAAATAGAAAAAAAATTAGGGGAAAAATTTGGTAAAAAATGGTGATAATTTCGCCAAATATCGATTAAAGTCATTTGTATTGAACTAATCATACTTTTTATATTTTTATCGTTAAGTTCACATTATTTTACATCTAAAACACGTCTTTACAATACATTTGGGTGAATACAAAAAATAGAAAAAAAATTTGGGAAAAAAATGGTGATAATTCCGCTAAATATCGTTTAAAGTCATTTATATTGAACTAATCATACTTTTTATATTTTTATCGTTAAGTTCACATTATTTTACATCTAAAACACGTATTTACAATACATTTGGGTGAATACAAAAAATAGAAAAAAAATTTTGAAATACAGGTGATGAATCCCCTAAATATCGTCTTAAGTCATTTCTATTAAACTAATCATACTTTTAATATTTTTAACGTTAAGTTCACATTATTTTACATCTAAAACACGTATTTACAATACATTTGGGTAAATACAAAAAATAGAAAAAAAATTAGGGAAAAAATTTGGTAAAAAATGGTGATAATTTCGCTAAATATCGATTAAAGTCATTTGTATTGAACTAATCATACTTTTTATATTTTTATCGTTAAGTTCACATTATTTTACATCTAAAACACGTATTTACAATACATTTGGTTGAATACAAAAAATAGAAAAAAAATTTTGAAATACAGGTGATGAATCCGCTAAATATCGTCTTAATTCATTTCTATTAAACTAATCATACTTTTTATATTTTTAACGTTAAGTTCACATTATTTTACATCTAAAACACGTATTTACAATACATTTGGGTAAATACAAAAAATAGAAAAAAAATTAGGGAAAAAATTTGGTAAAAAATGGTGATAATTTCGCTAAATATCGATTAAAGTCATTTGTATTGAACTAATCATACTTTTTATATTTTTATCGTTAAGTTCACATTATTTTACATCTAAAACACGTATTTACAATACATTTGGGTGAATATAAAAGGTCGTAAAAAAATGTTGAAATACAGGTGATGAATCCGCTAAATATCGTCTTAAGTCATATCTATTAAACTAATCATACTTTTTATATTTTTAACATTAAGTTCAGATTATTTTACATCTAAAACACGTATTTACAATACATTTGGGTGAATACAAAAAATAGAAAAAAAATAGAAAAAAAATTTGGGAAAAAAATGGTGATAATTCCGCTAAATATCGTTTAAAGTCATTTATATTGAACTAATCATACTTTTTATATTTTTATCGTAAGGTTCACTTTATTTTACATCTAAAACACGTATTTACAATACATTTGGGTGAATACAAAATATAGAAAAAAAATTTTGAAATACAGGTGATGAATCCGCTAAATATCGTCTTAATTCATTTCTATTAAACTAATCATACTTTTTATATTTTTAACATTAAGTTCAGATTATTTTACATCTAAAACACGTATTTACAATACATTTGGGTGAATACAAAAAATAGAAAAAAAATAGAAAAAAAATTTGGGAAAAAAATGGTGATAATTCCGCTAAATATCGTTTAAAGTCATTTATATTGAACTAATCATACTTTTTATATTTTTATCGTAAGATTCATATTATTTTACATCTAAAACACGTATTTACAATACATTTGGGTGAATACAAAATATAGAAAAAAAATTTTGGAATACAGGTGATGAATCCGCTAAATATCGTCTTAAGTCATTTCTATTAAACTAATCATACTTTTTATATTTTTAACATTAAGTTCAGATTATTTTACATCTAAAACACGTATTTACAATACATTTGGGTGAATACAAAAAATAGAAAAAAAATAGAAAAAAAATTTGGGAAAAAAATGGTGATAATTCCGCTAAATATCGTTTAAAGTCATTTATATTAAACTAATCATACTTTTTATATTTTTATCGTAAGGTTCACATTATTTTACATCTAAAACACGTATTTACAATACATTTGGGTGAATACAAAATATAGAAAAAAAATTTTGAAATACAGGTGATGAATCCGCTAAATATCGTCTTAATTCATTTCTATTAAACTAATCATACTTTTTATATTTTTAACGTTAAGTTCACATTATTTTACATCTAAAACACGTATTTACAATACATTTGGGTAAATACAAAAAATAGAAAAAAAATTAGGGAAAAAATTTGGTAAAAAATGGTGATAATTTCGCTTAATATCGATTAAAGTCATTTGTATTGAACTAATCATACTTTTTATATTTTTATCGTTAAGTTCACATTATTTTACATCTAAAACACGTATTTACAATACATTTGGTTGAATACAAAAAATAGAAAAAAAATTTTGAAATACAGGTGATGAATCCGCTAAATATCGTCTTAATTCATTTCTATTAAACTAATCATACTTTTTATATTTTTAACATTAAGTTCAGATTATTTTACATCTAAAACACGTATTTACAATACATTTGGGTAAATACAAAAAATAGAAAAAAAATTAGGGAAAAAATTTGGTAAAAAATGGTGATAATTTCGCTAAATATCGTTTAAAGTCATTTGTATAGAACTAATCATACTTTTTATATTTTTATCGTTATGTTCACATTATTTTACATCTAAAACACGTATTTACAATACATTTAGGTGAATACAAAAAATAGAAAAAAAATTAGGGGAAAAATTTGGTAAAAAATGGTGATAATTTCGCCAAATATCGATTAAAGTCATTTGTATTGAACTAATCATACTTTTTATATTTTTATCGTTAAGTTCACATTATTTTACATCTAAAACACGTCTTTACAATACATTTGGGTGAATACAAAAAATAGAAAAAAAATTTGGGAAAAAAATGGTGATAATTCCGCTAAATATCGTTTAAAGTCATTTATATTGAACTAATCATACTTTTTATATTTTTATCGTTAAGTTCACATTATTTTACATCTAAAACACGTATTTACAATACATTTGGGTGAATACAAAAAATAGAAAAAAAATTTTGAAATACAGGTGATGAATCCCCTAAATATCGTCTTAAGTCATTTCTATTAAACTAATCATACTTTTAATATTTTTAACGTTAAGTTCACATTATTTTACATCTAAAACACGTATTTACAATACATTTGGGTAAATACAAAAAATAGAAAAAAAATTAGGGAAAAAATTTGGTAAAAAATGGTGATAATTTCGCTAAATATCGATTAAAGTCATTTGTATTGAACTAATCATACTTTTTATATTTTTATCGTTAAGTTCACATTATTTTACATCTAAAACACGTATTTACAATACATTTGGTTGAATACAAAAAATAGAAAAAAAATTTTGAAATACAGGTGATGAATCCGCTAAATATCGTCTTAATTCATTTCTATTAAACTAATCATACTTTTTATATTTTTAACGTTAAGTTCACATTATTTTACATCTAAAACACGTATTTACAATACATTTGGGTAAATACAAAAAATAGAAAAAAAATTAGGGAAAAAATTTGGTAAAAAATGGTGATAATTTCGCTAAATATCGATTAAAGTCATTTGTATTGAACTAATCATACTTTTTATATTTTTATCGTTAAGTTCACATTATTTTACATCTAAAACACGTATTTACAATACATTTGGGTGAATATAAAAGGTCGTAAAAAAATGTTGAAATACAGGTGATGAATCCGCTAAATATCGTCTTAAGTCATATCTATTAAACTAATCATACTTTTTATATTTTTAACATTAAGTTCAGATTATTTTACATCTAAAACACGTATTTACAATACATTTGGGTGAATACAAAAAATAGAAAAAAAATAGAAAAAAAATTTGGGAAAAAAATGGTGATAATTCCGCTAAATATCGTTTAAAGTCATTTATATTGAACTAATCATACTTTTTATATTTTTATCGTAAGGTTCACTTTATTTTACATCTAAAACACGTATTTACAATACATTTGGGTGAATACAAAATATAGAAAAAAAATTTTGAAATACAGGTGATGAATCCGCTAAATATCGTCTTAATTCATTTCTATTAAACTAATCATACTTTTTATATTTTTAACGTTAAGTTCACATTATTTTACATCTAAAACACGTATTTACAATACATTTGGGTAAATACAAAAAATAGAAAAAAAATTAGGGAAAAAATTTGGTAAAAAATTGTGATAATTTCGCTAAATATCGATTAAAGTCATTTGTATTGAATTAATCATACTTTTTATATTTTTATCGTAAGGTTCACATTATTTTACATCTAAAACACGTATTTACAATACATTTGGGTGAGTACAAAATATAGAAAAAAAATGTTGAAATACAGGTGATGAATCCGCTAAATATCGTCTTAAGTCATTTCTATTAAACTAATCATACTTTTTATATTTTTAACATTAAGTTCAGATTATTTTACATCTAAAACACGTATTTACAATACATTTGGGTGAATACAAAAAATAGAAAAAAAATAGAAAAAAAATTTGGGAAAAAAATGGTGATAATTCCGCTAAATATCGTTTAAAGTCATTTATATTAAACTAATCATACTTTTTATATTTTTATCGTAAGGTTCACATTATTTTACATCTAAAACACGTATTTACAATACATTTGGGTGAATACAAAATATAGAAAAAAAATTTTGAAATACAGGTGATGAATCCGCTAAATATCGTCTTAATTCATTTCTATTAAACTAATCATACTTTTTATATTTTTAACGTTAAGTTCACATTATTTTACATCTAAAACACGTATTTACAATACATTTGGGTAAATACAAAAAATAGAAAAAAAATTAGGGAAAAAATTTGGTAAAAAATGGTGATAATTTCGCTAAATATCGATTAAAGTCATTTGTATTGAACTAATCATACTTTTTATATTTTTATCGTTAAGTTCACATTATTTTACATCTAAAACACGTTTTTACAATACATTTGGTTGAATACAAAAAATAGAAAAAAAATTTTGAAATACAGGTGATGAATCCGCTAAATATCGTCTTAATTCATTTCTATTAAACTAATCATACTTTTTATATTTTTAACGTTAAGTTCACATTATTTTACATCTAAAACACGTATTTACAATACATTTGGGTAAATACAAAAAATAGAAAAAAAATTAGGGAAAAAATTTGGTAAAAAATGGTGATAATTTCGCTAAATATCGATTAAAGTCATTTGTATTGAACTAATCATACTTTTTATATTTTTATCGTTAAGTTCACATTATTTTACATCTAAAACACGTATTTACAATACATTTGGGTGAATATAAAAGGTCGTAAAAAAATGTTGAAATACAGGTGATGAATCCGCTAAATATCGTCTTAAGTCATTTCTATTAAACTAATCATACTTTTTATATTTTTAACATTAAGTTCAGATTATTTTACATCTAAAACACGTATTTACAATACATTTGGGTGAATACAAAAAATAGAAAAAAAATAGAAAAAAAATTTGGGAAAAAAATGGTGATAATTCCGCTAAATATCGTTTAAAGTCATTTATATTGAACTAATCATACTTTTTATATTTTTATCGTAAGATTCATATTATTTTACATCTAAAACACGTATTTACAATACATTTGGGTGAATACAAAATATAGAAAAAAAATTTTGGAATACAGGTGATGAATCCGCTAAATATCGTCTTAAGTCATTTCTATTAAACTAATCATACTTTTTATATTTTTAACATTAAGTTCAGATTATTTTACATCTAAAACACGTATTTACAATACATTTGGGTGAATACAAAAAATAGAAAAAAAATAGAAAAAAAATTTGGGAAAAAAATGGTGATAATTCCGCTAAATATCGTTTAAAGTCATTTATATTAAACTAATCATACTTTTTATATTTTTATCGTAAGGTTCACATTATTTTACATCTAAAACACGTATTTACAATACATTTGGGTGAATACAAAATATAGAAAAAAAATTTTGAAATACAGGTGATGAATCCGCTAAATATCGTCTTAATTCATTTCTATTAAACTAATCATACTTTTTATATTTTTAACGTTAAGTTCACATTATTTTACATCTAAAACACGTATTTACAATACATTTGGGTAAATACAAAAAATAGAAAAAAAATTAGGGAAA
Organism: Diuraphis noxia; assembly: GCF_037042655.1. Classification (NCBI taxonomy): domain Eukaryota; kingdom Metazoa; phylum Arthropoda; class Insecta; order Hemiptera; family Aphididae; genus Diuraphis; species Diuraphis noxia. The sequence continues at coordinate 52,672,019 of NW_028301715.1, forward strand.
AAATTTGGTAAAAAATGGTGATAATTTCGCTTAATATCGATTAAAGTCATTTGTATTGAACTAATCATACTTTTTATATTTTTATCGTTAAGTTCACATTATTTTACATCTAAAACACGTATTTACAATACATTTGGTTGAATACAAAAAATAGAAAAAAAATTTTGAAATACAGGTGATGAATCCGCTAAATATCGTCTTAATTCATTTCTATTAAACTAATCATACTTTTTATATTTTTAACATTAAGTTCAGATTATTTTACATCTAAAACACGTATTTACAATACATTTGGGTAAATACAAAAAATAGAAAAAAAATTAGGGAAAAAATTTGGTAAAAAATGGTGATAATTTCGCTAAATATCGATTAAAGTCATTTGTATTGAACTAATCATACTTTTTATATTTTTATCGTAAGATTCACATTATTTTACATCTAAAACACGTATTTACAATACATTTGGGTGAATACAAAATATAGAAAAAAAATTTTGGAATACAGGTGATGAATCCGCTAAATATCGTCTTAAGTCATTTCTATTAAACTAATCATACTTTTTATATTTTTAACATTAAGTTCAGATTATTTTACATCTAAAACACGTATTTACAATACATTTGGGTGAATACAAAAAATAGAAAAAAAATAGAAAAAAAATTTGGGAAAAAAATGGTGATAATTCCGCTAAATATCGTTTAAAGTCATTTATATTAAACTAATCATACTTTTTATATTTTTATCGTAAGGTTCACATTATTTTACATCTAAAACACGTATTTACAATACATTTGGGTGAATACAAAATATAGAAAAAAAATTTTGAAATACAGGTGATGAATCCGCTAAATATCGTCTTAATTCATTTCTATTAAACTAATCATACTTTTTATATTTTTAACGTTAAGTTCACATTATTTTACATCTAAAACACGTATTTACAATACATTTGGGTAAATACAAAAAATAGAAAAAAAATTAGGGAAAAAATTTGGTAAAAAATGGTGATAATTTCGCTTAATATCGATTAAAGTCATTTGTATTGAACTAATCATACTTTTTATATTTTTATCGTTAAGTTCACATTATTTTACATCTAAAACACGTATTTACAATACATTTGGTTGAATACAAAAAATAGAAAAAAAATTTTGAAATACAGGTGATGAATCCGCTAAATATCGTCTTAATTCATTTCTATTAAACTAATCATACTTTTTATATGTTTAACGTTAAGTTCACATTATTTTACATCTAAAACACGTATTTACAATACATTTGGGTAAATACAAAAAATAGAAAAAAAATTAGGGAAAAAATTTGGTAAAAAATGGTGATAATTTCGCTAAATATCGATTAAAGTCATTTGTATTGAACTAATCATACTTTTTATATTTTTATCGTTAAGTTCACATTATTTTACATCTAAAACACGTATTTACAATACATTTGGGTGAATATAAAAGGTCGTAAAAAAATGTTGAAATACAGGTGATGAATCCGCTAAATATCGTCTTAAGTCATTTCTATTAAACTAATCATACTTTTTATATTTTTAACATTAAGTTCAGATTATTTTACATCTAAAACACGTATTTACAATACATTTGGGTGAATACAAAAAATAGAAAAAAAATAGAAAATAAATTTGGGAAAAAAATGGTGATAATTCCGCTAAATATCGTTTAAAGTCATTTATATTAAACTAATCATACTTTTTATATTTTTATCGTAAGGTTCACATTATTTTACATCTAAAACACGTATTTACAATACATTTGGGTGAATACAAAATATAGAAAAAAAATTTTGAAATACAGGTGATGAATCCGCTAAATATCGTCTTAATTCATTTCTATTAAACTAATCATACTTTTTATATTTTTAACGTTAAGTTCACATTATTTTACATCTAAAACACGTATTTACAATACATTTGGGTAAATACAAAAAATAGAAAAAAAATTAGGGAAAAAATTTGGTAAAAAATGGTGATAATTTCGCTTAATATCGATTAAAGTCATTTGTATTGAACTAATCATACTTTTTATATTTTTATCGTTAAGTTCACATTATTTTACATCTAAAACACGTATTTACAATACATTTGGTTGAATACAAAAAATAGAAAAAAAATTTTGAAATACAGGTGATGAATCCGCTAAATATCGTCTTAATTCATTTCTATTAAACTAATCATACTTTTTATATGTTTAACGTTAAGTTCACATTATTTTACATCTAAAACACGTATTTACAATACATTTGGGTAAATACAAAAAATAGAAAAAAAATTAGGGAAAAAATTTGGTAAAAAATGGTGATAATTTCGCTAAATATCGATTAAAGTCATTTGTATTGAACTAATCATACTTTTTATATTTTTATCGTTAAGTTCACATTATTTTACATCTAAAACACGTATTTACAATACATTTGGGTGAATATAAAAGGTCGTAAAAAAATGTTGAAATACAGGTGATGAATCCGCTAAATATCGTCTTAAGTCATTTCTATTAAACTAATCATACTTTTTATATTTTTAACATTAAGTTCAGATTATTTTACATCTAAAACACGTATTTACAATACATTTGGGTGAATACAAAAAATAGAAAAAAAATAGAAAATAAATTTGGGAAAAAAATGGTGATAATTCCGCTAAATATCGTTTAAAGTCATTTATATTAAACTAATCATACTTTTTATATTTTTATCGTAAGGTTCACATTATTTTACATCTAAAACACGTATTTACAATACATTTGGGTAAATACAAAAAATAGAAAAAAAATTAGGGAAAAAATTTGGTAAAAAATGGTGATAATTTCGCTAAATATCGATTAAAGTCATTTGTATTGAACTAATCATACTTTTTATATTTTTATCGTTAAGTTCACATTATTTTACATCTAAAACACGTATTTACAATACATTTGGGTGAATATAAAAGGTCGTAAAAAAATGTTGAAATACAGGTGATGAATCCGCTAAATATCGTCTTAAGTCATTTCTATTAAACTAATCATACTTTTTATATTTTTAACATTAAGTTCACATTATTTTACATCTAAAACACGTATTTACAATACATTTGGGTAAATACAAAAAATAGAAAAAAAATTAGGGAAAAAATTTGGTAAAAAATGGTGATAATTTCGCTTAATATCGATTAAAGTCATTTGTATTGAACTAATCATACTTTTTATATTTTTATCGTTAAGTTCACATTATTTTACATCTAAAACACGTATTTACAATACATTTGGTTGAATACAAAAAATAGAAAAAAAATTTTGAAATACAGGTGATGAATCCGCTAAATATCGTCTTAATTCATTTCTATTAAACTAATCATACTTTTTATATGTTTAACGTTAAGTTCACATTATTTTACATCTAAAACACGTATTTACAATACATTTGGGTAAATACAAAAAATAGAAAAAAAATTAGGGAAAAAATTTGGTAAAAAATGGTGATAATTTCGCTAAATATCGATTAAAGTCATTTGTATTGAACTAATCATACTTTTTATATTTTTATCGTTAAGTTCACATTATTTTACATCTAAAACACGTATTTACAATACATTTGGGTGAATATAAAAGGTCGTAAAAAAATGTTGAAATACAGGTGATGAATCCGCTAAATATCGTCTTAAGTCATTTCTATTAAACTAATCATACTTTTTATATTTTTAACATTAAGTTCAGATTATTTTACATCTAAAACACGTATTTACAATACATTTGGGTGAATACAAAAAATAGAAAAAAAATAGAAAATAAATTTGGGAAAAAAATGGTGATAATTCCGCTAAATATCGATTAAAGTCATTTGTATTGAACTAATCATACTTTTTATATTTTTATCGTTAAGTTCACATTATTTTACATCTAAAACACGTATTTACAATACATTTGGGTGAATATAAAAGGTCGTAAAAAAATGTTGAAATACAGGTGATGAATCCGCTAAATATCGTCTTAAGTCATTTCTATTAAACTAATCATACTTTTTATATTTTTAACATTAAGTTCAGATTATTTTACATCTAAAACACGTATTTACAATACATTTGGGTGAATACAAAAAATAGAAAAAAAATAGAAAAAAAATTTGGGAAAAAAATGGTGATAATTCCGCTAAATATCGATTAAAGTCATTTATATTGAACTAATCATACTTTTTATATTTTTATCGTAAGATTCACATTATTTTACATCTAAAACACGTATTTACAATACATTTGGGTGAATACAAAAAATAGAAAAAAAATTTTGAAATACAGGTGATGAATCCGCTAAATATCGTCTTAATTCATTTCTATTAAACTAATCATACTTTTTATATTTTTAACATTAAGTTCAGATTATTTTACATCTAAAACACGTATTTACAATACATTTGGGTGAATACAAAAAATAGAAAAAAAATAGAAAAAAAATTTGGGAAAAAAATGGTGATAATTCCGCTAAATATCGTTTAAAGTCATTTATATTGAACTAATCATACTTTTTATATTTTTATCGTAAGGTTCACATTATTTTACATCTAAAACACGTATTTACAATACATTTGGGTGAATACAAAATATAGAAAAAAAATTTTGAAATACAGGTGATGAATCGGCTAAATATCGTCTTAATTTATCTCTATTAAACTAATCATACTTTTTATATTTTTAACGTTAAGTTCACATTATTTTACATCTAAAACACGTATTTACAATACATTTGGGTAAATACAAAAAATAGAAAAAAAATTAGGGAAAAAATTTGGTAAAAAATTGTGATAATTTCGCTAAATATCGATTAAAGTCATTTGTATTGAATTAATCATACTTTTTATATTTTTATCGTTAAGTTCACATTATTTTACATCTAAAACACGTCTTTACAATACATTTGGGTGAATATAAAAGGTCGTAAAAAAATTTTGAAATACAGGTGATGAATCCGATAAATATCGTCTTAAGTCATTTCTATTAAACTAATCATACTTTTTATATTTTTAACGTTAAGTTCACATTATTTTACATCTAAAACACGTATTTACAATACATTTGGGTAAATACAAAAAATAGAAAAAAAATTAGGGAAAAAATTTGGTAAAAAATGGTGATAATTTCGCTAAATATCGATTAAAGTCATTTGTATTGAACTAATCATACTTTTTATATTTTTATCGTTAAGTTCACATTATTTTACATCTAAAACACGTATTTACAATACATTTGGGTGAAAATAAAAGGTCGTAAAAAAATGTTGAAATACAGGTGATGAATCCGCTAAATATCGTCTTAAGTCATTTCTATTAAACTAATCATACTTTTTATATTTTTAACATTAAGTTCAGATTATTTTACATCTAAAACACGTATTTACAATACATTTGGGTGAATACAAAAAATAGAAAAAAAATAGAAAATAAATTTGGGAAAAAAATGGTGATAATTCCGCTAAATATCGTTTAAAGTCATTTATATTAAACTAATCATACTTTTTATATTTTTATCGTAAGGTTCACATTATTTTACATCTAAAACACGTATTTACAATACATTTGGGTGAATACAAAATATAGAAAAAAAATTTTGAAATACAGGTGATGAATCCGCTAAATATCGTCTTAATTCATTTCTATTAAACTAATCATACTTTTTATATTTTTAACGTTAAGTTCACATTATTTTACATCTAAAACACGTATTTACAATACATTTGGGTAAATACAAAAAATAGAAAAAAAATAAGGGAAAAAATTTGGTGAAAAATGGTGATAATTTCGCTAAATATCGATTAAAGTCATTTGTATTGAACTAATCATACTTTTTATATTTTTATCGTTAAGTTCACATTATTTTACATCTAAAACACGTATTTACAATACATTTGGTTGAATACAAAAAATAGAAAAAAAATTTTGAAATACAGGTGATGAATCCGCTAAATATCGTCTTAATTCATTTCTATTAAACTAATCATACTTTTTATATTTTTAACGTTAAGTTCACATTATTTTACATCTAAAACACGTATTTACAATACATTTGGGTAAATACAAAAAATAGAAAAAAAATTAGGGAAAAAATTTGGTAAAAAATGGTGATAATTTCGCTAAATATCGATTAAAGTCATTTGTATTGAACTAATCATACTTTTTATATTTTTATCGTTAAGTTCACATTATTTTACATCTAAAACACGTATTTACAATACATTTGGGTGAATATAAAAGGTCGTAAAAAAATGTTGAAATACAGGTGATGAATCCGCTAAATATCGTCTTAAGTCATTTCTATTAAACTAATCATACTTTTTATATTTTTAACATTAAGTTCACATTATTTTACATCTAAAACACGTATTTACAATACATTTGGGTAAATACAAAAAATAGAAAAAAAATTAGGGAAAAAATTTGGTAAAAAATGGTGATAATTTCGCTTAATATCGATTAAAGTCATTTGTATTGAACTAATCATACTTTTTATATTTTTATCGTTAAGTTCACATTATTTTACATCTAAAACACGTATTTACAATACATTTGGTTGAATACAAAAAATAGAAAAAAAATTTTGAAATACAGGTGATGAATCCGCTAAATATCGTCTTAATTCATTTCTATTAAACTAATCATACTTTTTATATGTTTAACGTTAAGTTCACATTATTTTACATCTAAAACACGTATTTACAATACATTTGGGTAAATACAAAAAATAGAAAAAAAATTAGGGAAAAAATTTGGTAAAAAATGGTGATAATTTCGCTAAATATCGATTAAAGTCATTTGTATTGAACTAATCATACTTTTTATATTTTTATCGTTAAGTTCACATTATTTTACATCTAAAACACGTATTTACAATACATTTGGGTGAATATAAAAGGTCGTAAAAAAATGTTGAAATACAGGTGATGAATCCGCTAAATATCGTCTTAAGTCATTTCTATTAAACTAATCATACTTTTTATATTTTTAACATTAAGTTCAGATTATTTTACATCTAAAACACGTATTTACAATACATTTGGGTGAATACAAAAAATAGAAAAAAAATAGAAAATAAATTTGGGAAAAAAATGGTGATAATTCCGCTAAATATCGATTAAAGTCATTTGTATTGAACTAATCATACTTTTTATATTTTTATCGTTAAGTTCACATTATTTTACATCTAAAACACGTATTTACAATACATTTGGGTGAATATAAAAGGTCGTAAAAAAATGTTGAAATACAGGTGATGAATCCGCTAAATATCGTCTTAAGTCATTTCTATTAAACTAATCATACTTTTTATATTTTTAACATTAAGTTCAGATTATTTTACATCTAAAACACGTATTTACAATACATTTGGGTGAATACAAAAAATAGAAAAAAAATAGAAAAAAAATTTGGGAAAAAAATGGTGATAATTCCGCTAAATATCGATTAAAGTCATTTATATTGAACTAATCATACTTTTTATATTTTTATCGTAAGATTCACATTATTTTACATCTAAAACACGTATTTACAATACATTTGGGTGAATACAAAAAATAGAAAAAAAATTTTGAAATACAGGTGATGAATCCGCTAAATATCGTCTTAATTCATTTCTATTAAACTAATCATACTTTTTATATTTTTAACATTAAGTTCAGATTATTTTACATCTAAAACACGTATTTACAATACATTTGGGTGAATACAAAAAATAGAAAAAAAATAGAAAAAAAATTTGGGAAAAAAATGGTGATAATTCCGCTAAATATCGTTTAAAGTCATTTATATTGAACTAATCATACTTTTTATATTTTTATCGTAAGGTTCACATTATTTTACATCTAAAACACGTATTTACAATACATTTGGGTGAATACAAAATATAGAAAAAAAATTTTGAAATACAGGTGATGAATCGGCTAAATATCGTCTTAATTTATCTCTATTAAACTAATCATACTTTTTATATTTTTAACGTTAAGTTCACATTATTTTACATCTAAAACACGTATTTACAATACATTTGGGTAAATACAAAAAATAGAAAAAAAATTAGGGAAAAAATTTGGTAAAAAATTGTGATAATTTCGCTAAATATCGATTAAAGTCATTTGTATTGAATTAATCATACTTTTTATATTTTTATCGTTAAGTTCACATTATTTTACATCTAAAACACGTCTTTACAATACATTTGGGTGAATATAAAAGGTCGTAAAAAAATTTTGAAATACAGGTGATGAATCCGATAAATATCGTCTTAAGTCATTTCTATTAAACTAATCATACTTTTTATATTTTTAACGTTAAGTTCACATTATTTTACATCTAAAACACGTATTTACAATACATTTGGGTAAATACAAAAAATAGAAAAAAAATTAGGGAAAAAATTTGGTAAAAAATGGTGATAATTTCGCTAAATATCGATTAAAGTCATTTGTATTGAACTAATCATACTTTTTATATTTTTATCGTTAAGTTCACATTATTTTACATCTAAAACACGTATTTACAATACATTTGGGTGAAAATAAAAGGTCGTAAAAAAATGTTGAAATACAGGTGATGAATCCGCTAAATATCGTCTTAAGTCATTTCTATTAAACTAATCATACTTTTTATATTTTTAACATTAAGTTCAGATTATTTTACATCTAAAACACGTATTTACAATACATTTGGGTGAATACAAAAAATAGAAAAAAAATAGAAAAAAAATTTGGGAAAAAAATGGTGATAATTCCGCTAAATATCGTTTAAAGTCATTTATATTGAACTAATCATACTTTTTATATTTTTATCGTTAAGTTCACATTATTTTACATCTAAAACACGTATTTACAATACATTTGGGTGAATACAAAAAATAGAAAAAAAATTTTGAAATACAGGTGATGAATCCCCTAAATATCGTCTTAAGTCATTTCTATTAAACTAATCATACTTTTTATATTTTTAACGTTAAGTTCACATTATTTTACATCTAAAACACGTATTTACAATACATTTGGGTAAATACAAAAAATAGAAAAAAAATTAGGGAAAAAATTTGGTAAAAAATGGTGATAATTTCGCTAAATATCGATTAAAGTCATTTGTATTGAACTAATCATACTTTTTATATTTTTATCGTTAAGTTCACATTATTTTACATCTAAAACACGTATTTACAATAAATTTGGTTGAATACAAAAAATAGAAAAAAAATTTTGAAATACAGGTGATGAATCCGCTAAATATCGTCTTAATTCATTTCTATTAAACTAATCATACTTTTTATATTTTTAACGTTAAGTTCACATTATTTTACATCTAAAACACGTATTTACAATACATTTGGGTGAATACAAAAAATAGAAAAAAAATTAGGGAAAAAATTTGGTAAAAAATGGTGATAATTTCGCTAAATATCGAATAAAGTCATTTGTATTGAACTAATCATACTTTTTATATTTTTATCGTTAAGTTCACATTATTTTACATCTAAAACACGTATTTACAATACATTTGGGTGAATATAAAAGGTCGTAAAAAAATGTTGAAATACAGGTGATGAATCCGCTAAATATCGTCTTAAGTCATTTCTATTAAACTAATCATACTTTTTATATTTTTAAAGTTAAGTTCACATTATTTTACATCTAAAACACGCCTTTACAATACATTTGGGTGAATATAAAAGGTCGTAAAAAAATTTTGAAATACAGGTGATGAATCCGCTAAATATCGTCTTAAGTCATTTCTATTAAACTAATCATACTTTTTATATTTTTAACGTTAAGTTCACATTATTTTACATCTAAAACACGTATTTACAATACATTTGGGTGAATACAAAAAATAGAAAAAAAATTAGGGAAAAAATTTGGTAAAAAATGGTGATAATTTCGCTAAATATCGAATAAAGTCATTTGTATTGAACTAATCATACTTTTTATATTTTTATCGTTAAGTTCACATTATTTTACATCTAAAACACGTATTTACAATACATTTGGGTGAATAAAAAAAATAGAAAAAAAATTTTGAAATACAGGTGATGAATCCGCTAAATATCGTCTTAATTCATTTCTATTAAACTAATCATACTTTTTATATTTTTAACATTAAGTTCAGATTATTTTACATCTAAAACACGTATTTACAATACATTTGGGTGAATACAAAAAATAGAAAAAAAATAGAAAAAAAATTTGGGAAAAAAATGGTGATAATTCCGCTAAATATCGTTTAAAGTCATTTATATTGAACTAATCATACTTTTTATATTTTTATCGTAAGGTTCACATTATTTTACATCTAAAACACGTATTTACAATACATTTGGGTGAATACAAAATATAGAAAAAAAATTTTGAAATACAGGTGATGAATCCCCTAAATATCGTCTTAATTCATCTCTATTAAACTAATCATACTTTTTATATTTTTAACGTTAAGTTCACATTATTTTACATCTAAAACACGTATTTACAATACATTTGGGTAAATACAAAAAATAGAAAAAAAATTAGGGAAAAAATTTGGTAAAAAATTGTGATAATTTCGCTAAATATCGATTAAAGTCATTTGTATTGAATTAATCATACTTTTTATATTTTTATCGTTAAGTTCACATTATTTTACATCTAAAACACGTCTTTACAATACATTTGGGTGAATATAAAAGGTCGTAAAAAAATTTTGAAATACAGGTGATGAATCCGATAAATATCGTCTTAAGTCATTTCTATTAAACTAATCATACTTTTTATATTTTTAACGTTAATTTCACATTATTTTACATCTAAAACACGTATTTACAATACATTTGGGTAAATACAAAAAATAGAAAAAAAATTAGGGAAAAAATTTGGTAAAAAATGGTGATAATTTCGCTAAATATCGATTAAAGTCATTTGTATTGAACTAATCATACTTTTTATATTTTTATCGTTAAGTTCACATTATTTTACATCTAAAACACGTATTTACAATACATTTGGGTGAAAATAAAAGGTCGTAAAAAAATGTTGAAATACAGGTGATGAATCCGCTAAATATCGTCTTAAGTCATTTCTATTAAACTAATCATACTTTTTATATTTTTAACATTAAGTTCAGATTATTTTACATCTAAAACACGTATTTACAATACATTTGGGTGAATACAAAAAATAGAAAAAAAATAGAAAAAAAATTTGGGAAAAAAATGGTGATAATTCCGCTAAATATCGTTTAAAGTCATTTATATTGAACTAATCATACTTTTTATATTTTTATCGTTAAGTTCACATTATTTTACATCTAAAACACGTATTTACAATACATTTGGGTGAATACAAAAAATAGAAAAAAAATTTTGAAATACAGGTGATGAATCCGCTAAATATCGTCTTAATTCATTTCTATTAAACTAATCATACTTTTTATATTTTTAACGTTAAGTTCACATTATTTTACATCTAAAACACGTATTTACAATACATTTGGGTGAATACAAAAAATAGAAAAAAAATTAGGGAAAAAATTTGGTAAAAAATGGTGATAATTTCGCTAAATATCGAATAAAGTCATTTGTATTGAACTAATCATACTTTTTATATTTTTATCGTTAAGTTCACATTATTTTACATCTAAAACACGTATTTACAATACATTTGGGTGAATATAAAAGGTCGTAAAAAAATGTTGAAATACAGGTGATGAATCCGCTAAATATCGTCTTAAGTCATTTCTATTAAACTAATCATACTTTTTATATTTTTAACATTAAGTTCAGATTATTTTACATCTAAAACACGTATTTACAATACATTTGGGTAAATACAAAAAATAGAAAAAAAATTAGGGAAAAAATTTGGTAAAAAATGGTGATAATTTCGCTAAATATCGATTAAAGTCATTTGTATTGAACTAATCATACTTTTTATATTTTTATCGTTAAGTTCACATTATTTTACATCTAAAACACGTATTTACAATAAATTTGGTTGAATACAAAAAATAGAAAAAAAATTTTGAAATACAGGTGATGAATCCGCTAAATATCGTCTTAATTCATTTCTATTAAACTAATCATACTTTTTATATTTTTAACGTTAAGTTCACATTATTTTACATCTAAAACAAGTATTTACAATACATTTGGGTAAATACAAAAAATAGAAAAAAAATTAGGGAAAAAATTTGGTAAAAAATGGTGATAATTTCGCTAAATATCGAATAAAGTCATTTGTATTGAACTAATCATACTTTTTATATTTTTATCGTTAAGTTCACATTATTTTACATCTAAAACACGTATTTACAATACATTTGGGTGAATAAAAAAAATAGAAAAAAAATTTTGAAATACAGGTGATGAATCCGCTAAATATCGTCTTAATTCATTTCTATTAAACTAATCATACTTTTTATATTTTTAACGTTAAGTTCACATTATTTTACATCTAAAACACGTATTTACAATACATTTGGGTAAATACAAAAAATAGAAAAAAAATTAGGGAAAAAATTTGGTAAAAAATGGTGATAATTTCGCTTAATATCGATTAAAGTCATTTGTATTGAACTAATCATACTTTTTATATTTTTATCGTTAAGTTCACATTATTTTACATCTAAAACACGTATTTACAATACATTTGGTTGAATACAAAAAATAGAAAAAAAATTTTGAAATACAGGTGATGAATCCGCTAAATATCGTCTTAATTCATTTCTATTAAACTAATCATACTTTTTATATTTTTAACGTTAAGTTCACATTATTTTACATCTAAAACACGTCTTTACAATACATTTGGGTGAATACAAAAAATAGAAAAAAAATTTTGAAATACAGGTGATGAATCCGCTAAATATCGTCTTAATTCATTTCTATTAAACTAATCATACTTTTTATATTTTTAACATTAAGTTCAGATTATTTTACATCTAAAACACGTATTTACAATACATTTGGGTGAATACAAAAAATAGAAAAAAAATAGAAAAAAAATTTGGGAAAAAAATGGTGATAATTCCGCTAAATATCGTTTAAAGTCATTTATATTGAACTAATCATACTTTTTATATTTTTATCGTAAGGTTCACATTATTTTACATCTAAAACACGTATTTACAATACATTTGGGTGAATACAAAATATAGAAAAAAAATTTTGAAATACAGGTGATGAATCGGCTAAATATCGTCTTAATTCATCTCTATTAAACTAATCATACTTTTTATATTTTTAACGTTAAGTTCACATTATTTTACATCTAAAACACGTATTTACAATACATTTGGGTAAATACAAAAAATAGAAAAAAAATTAGGGAAAAAATTTGGTAAAAAATTGTGATAATTTCGCTAAATATCGATTAAAGTCATTTGTATTGAATTAATCATACTTTTTATATTTTTATCGTTAAGTTCACATTATTTTACATCTAAAACACGTCTTTACAATACATTTGGGTGAATATAAAAGGTCGTAAAAAAATTTTGAAATACAGGTGATGAATCCGATAAATATCGTCTTAAGTCATTTCTATTAAACTAATCATACTTTTTATATTTTTAACGTTAAGTTCACATTATTTTACATCTAAAACACGTATTTACAATACATTTGGTTGAATACAAAAAATAGAAAAAAAATTTGGGAAAAAATTGGGTAAAAAATGGTGATAATTCCGCTAAATATCGTTTAAAGTCATTTGTATTGAACTAATCATACTTTTTATATTTTTATCGTTAAGTTCACATTATTTTACATCTAAAACACGTCTTTACAATACATTTGGGTGAATATAAAAGGTCGTAAAAAAATTTTGAAATACAGGTGATGAATCCGCTAAATATCGTCTTAAGTCATTTCTATTAAACTAATCATACTTTTTATATTTTTAACGTTAAGTTCACATTATTTTACATCTAAAACACGTATTTACAATACATTTGGGTAAATACAAAAAATAGAAAAAAAATTAGGGAAAAAATTTGGTAAAAAATGGTGATAATTTCGCTAAATATCGATTAAAGTCATTTGTATTGAACTAATCATACTTTTTATATTTTTATCGTTAAGTTCACATTATTTTACATCTAAAACACGTCTTTACAATACATTTGGGTGAATATAAAAGGTCGTAAAAAAATTTTGAAATACAGGTGATGAATCCGCTAAATATCGTCTTAAGTCATTTCTATTAAACTAATCATACTTTTTATATTTTTAACATTAAGTTCAGATTATTTTACATCTAAAACACGTATTTACAATACATTTGGGTGAATACAAAAAATAGAAAAAAAATTAGGGAAAAAATTTGGTAAAAAATTGTGATAATTTCGCTAAATATCGATTAAAGTCATTTGTATTGAATTAATCATACTTTTTATATTTTTATCGTTAAGTTCACATTATTTTACATCTAAAACACGTCTTTACAATACATTTGGGTGAATATAAAAGGTCGTAAAAAAATTTTGAAATACAGGTGATGAATCCGATAAATATCGTCTTAAGTCATTTCTATTAAACTAATCATACTTTTTATATTTTTAACGTTAAGTTCACATTATTTTACATCTAAAACACGTATTTACAATACATTTGGTTGAATACAAAAAATAGAAAAAAAATTTGGGAAAAAATTGGGTAAAAAATGGTGATAATTCCGCTAAATATCGTTTAAAGTCATTTGTATTGAACTAATCATACTTTTTATATTTTTATCGTTAAGTTCACATTATTTTACATCTAAAACACGTCTTTACAATACATTTGGGTGAATATAAAAGGTCGTAAAAAAATTTTGAAATACAGGTGATGAATCCGCTAAATATCGTCTTAAGTCATTTCTATTAGACTAATCATACTTTTTATATTTTTAACGTTAAGTTCACATTATTTTACATCTAAAACACGTATTTACAATACATTTGGGTAAATACAAAAAATAGAAAAAAAATTAGGGAAAAAATTTGGTAAAAAATGGTGATAATTTCGCTAAATATCGATTAAAGTCATTTGTATTGAACTAATCATACTTTTTATATTTTTATCGTTAAGTTCACATTATTTTACATCTAAAATACGTCTTTACAATACATTTGGGTGAATATAAAAGGTCGTAAAAAAATTTTGAAATACAGGTGATGAATCCGCTAAATATCGTCTTAAGTCATTTCTATTAAACTAATCATACTTTTTATATTTTTAACATTAAGTTCAGATTATTTTACATCTAAAACACGTATTTACAATACATTTGGGTGAATACAAAAAATAGAAAAAAAATTAGGGAAAAAATTTGGTAAAAAATTGTGATAATTTCGCTAAATATCGATTAAAGTCATTTGTATTGAATTAATCATACTTTTTATATTTTTATCGTTAAGTTCACATTATTTTACATCTAAAACACGTCTTTACAATACATTTGGGTGAATATAAAAGGTCGTAAAAAAATTTTGAAATACAGGTGATGAATCCGATAAATATCGTCTTAAGTCATTTCTATTAAACTAATCATACTTTTTATATTTTTAACGTTAAGTTCACATTATTTTACATCTAAAACACGTATTTACAATACATTTGGTTGAATACAAAAAATAGAAAAAAAATTTGGGAAAAAATTGGGTAAAAAATTGTGATAATTCCGCTAAATATCGTTTAAAGTCATTTGTATTGAACTAATCATACTTTTTATATTTTTATCGTTAAGTTCACATTATTTTACATCTAAAATACGTCTTTACAATACATTTGGGTGAATATAAAAGGTCGTAAAAAAATTTTGAAATACAGGTGATGAATCCGCTAAATATCGTCTTAAGTCATTTCTATTAAACTAATCATACTTTTTATATTTTTAACATTAAGTTCAGATTATTTTACATCTAAAACACGTATTTACAATACATTTGGGTGAATACAAAAAATAGAAAAAAAATTAGGGAAAAAATTTGGTAAAAAATTGTGATAATTTCGCTAAATATCGATTAAAGTCATTTGTATTGAATTAATCATACTTTTTATATTTTTATCGTTAAGTTCACATTATTTTACATCTAAAACACGTCTTTACAATACATTTGGGTGAATATAAAAGGTCGTAAAAAAATTTTGAAATACAGGTGATGAATCCGATAAATATCGTCTTAAGTCATTTCTATTAAACTAATCATACTTTTTATATTTTTAACGTTAAGTTCACATTATTTTACATCTAAAACACGTATTTACAATACATTTGGTTGAATACAAAAAATAGAAAAAAAATTTGGGAAAAAATTGGGTAAAAAATTGTGATAATTCCGCTAAATATCGTTTAAAGTCATTTGTATTGAACTAATCATACTTTTTATATTTTTATCGTTAAGTTCACATTATTTTACATCTAAAACACGTCTTTACAATACATTTGGGTGAATATAAAAGGTCGTAAAAAAATTTTGAAATACAGGTGATGAATCCGCTAAATATCGTCTTAAGTCATTTCTATTAAACTAATCATACTTTTTATATTTTTAACATTAAGTTCAGATTATTTTACATCTAAAACACGTATTTACAATACATTTGGGTGAATACAAAAAATAGAAAAAAAATTAGGGAAAAAATTTGGTAAAAAATTGTGATAATTTCGCTAAATATCGATTAAAGTCATTTGTATTGAATTAATCATACTTTTTATATTTTTATCGTTAAGTTCACATTATTTTACATCTAAAACACGTCTTTACAATACATTTGGGTGAATATAAAAGGTCGTAAAAAAATTTTGAAATACAGGTGATGAATCCGATAAATATCGTCTTAAGTCATTTCTATTAAACTAATCATACTTTTTATATTTTTAACGTTAAGTTCACATTATTTTACATCTAAAACACGTATTTACAATACATTTGGTTGAATACAAAAAATAGAAAAAAAATTTGGGAAAAAATTGGGTAAAAAATGGTGATAATTCCGCTAAATATCGTTTAAAGTCATTTGTATTGAACTAATCATACTTTTTATATTTTTATCGTTAAGTTCACATTATTTTACATCTAAAACACGTCTTTACAATACATTTGGGTGAATATAAAAGGTCGTAAAAAAATTTTGAAATACAGGTGATGAATCCGCTAAATATCGTCTTAAGTCATTTCTATTAAACTAATCATACTTTTTATATTTTTAACGTTAAGTTCACATTATTTTACATCTAAAACACGTATTTACAATACATTTGGGTAAATACAAAAAATAGAAAAAAAATTAGGGAAAAAATTTGGTAAAAAATGGTGATAATTTCGCTAAATATCGATTAAAGTCATTTGTATTGAACTAATCATACTTTTTATATTTTTATCGTTAAGTTCACATTATTTTACATCTAAAACACGTCTTTACAATACATTTGGGTGAATATAAAAGGTCGTAAAAAAATTTTGAAATACAGGTGATGAATCCGCTAAATATCGTCTTAAGTCATTTCTATTAAACTAATCATACTTTTTATATTTTTAACATTAAGTTCAGATTATTTTACATCTAAAACACGTATTTACAATACATTTGGGTGAATACAAAAAATAGAAAAAAAATTAGGGAAAAAATTTGGTAAAAAATTGTGATAATTTCGCTAAATATCGATTAAAGTCATTTGTATTGAACTAATCATACTTTTTATATTTTTATCGTAAGGTTCACATTATTTTACATCTAAAACACGTATTTACAATACATTTGGGTGAATACAAAATATAGAAAAAAAATTTTGAAATACAGGTGATGAATCCGCTAAATATCGTCTTAATTCATTTCTATTAAACTAATCATACTTTTTATATTTTTAACGTTAAGTTCACATTATTTTACATCTAAAACACGTATTTACAATACATTTGGGTAAATACAAAAAATAGAAAAAAAATTAGGGAAAAAATTTGGTAAAAAATGGTGATAATTTCGCTAAATATCGATTAAAGTCATTTGTATTGAACTAATCATACTTTTTATATTTTTATCGTTAAGTTCACATTATTTTACATCTAAAACACGTATTTACAATACATTTGGTTGAATACAAAAAATAGAAAAAAAATTTTGAAATACAGGTGATGAATCCGCTAAATATCGTCTTAATTCATTTCTATTAAACTAATCATACTTTTTATATTTTTAACGTTAAGTTCACATTATTTTACATCTAAAACACGTATTTACAATACATTTGGGTAAATACAAAAAATACAAAAAAAATTAGGGAAAAAATTTGGTAAAAAATGGTGATAATTTCGCTAAATATCGATTAAAGTCATTTGTATTGAACTAATCATACTTTTTATATTTTTATCGTTAAGTTCACATTATTTTACATCTAAAACACGTATTTACAATACATTTGGGTGAATATAAAAGGTCGTAAAAAAATGTTGAAATACAGGTGATGAATCCGCTAAATATCGTCTTAAGTCATTTCTATTAAACTAATCATACTTTTTATATTTTTAACATTAAGTTCAGATTATTTTACATCTAAAACACGTATTTACAATACATTTGGGTGAATACAAAAAATAGAAAAAAAATAGAAAAAAAATTTGGGAAAAAAATGGTGATAATTCCGCTAAATATCGTTTAAAGTCATTTATATTGAACTAATCATACTTTTTATATTTTTATCGTAAGATTCACATTATTTTACATTTAAAAAACGTATTTACAATACATTTGGGTGAATACAAAATATAGAAAAAAAATTTTGAAATACAGGTGATGAATCCGCTAAATATCGTCTTAATTCATTTCTATTAAACTAATCATACTTTTTATATTTTTAACGTTAAGTTCACATTATTTTACATCTAAAACACGTATTTACAATACATTTGGGTAAATACAAAAAATAGAAAAAAAATTAGGGAAAAAATTTGGTAAAAAATGGTGATAATTTCGCTAAATATCGATTAAAGTCATTTGTATTGAACTAATCATACTTTTTATATTTTTATCGTTAAGTTCACATTATTTTACATCTAAAACACGTATTTACAATACATTTGGGTGAATACAAAAAATAGAAAAAAAATTTTGAAATACAGGTGATGAATCCGCTAAATATCGTCTTAATTCATTTCTATTAAACTAATCATACTTTTTATATTTTTAACATTAAGTTCAGATTATTTTACAACTAAAACACGTATTTACAATACATTTGGGTGAATACAAAAAATAGAAAAAAAATAGAAAAAAAATTTGGGAAAAAAATGGTGATAATTCCGCTAAATATCGTTTAAAGTCATTTATATTGAACTAATCATACTTTTTATATTTTTATCGTAAGGTTCACATTATTTTACATCTAAAACACGTATTTACAATACATTTGGGTGAATACAAAATATAGAAAAAAAATTTTGAAATACAGGTGATGAATCGGCTAAATATCATCTTAATTCATCTCTATTAAACTAATCATACTTTTTATATTTTTAACGTTAAGTTCACATTATTTTACATCTAAAACACGTATTTACAATACATTTGGGTAAATACAAAAAATAGAAAAAAAATTAGGGAAAA
This sequence comes from Diuraphis noxia, assembly GCF_037042655.1. Classification (NCBI taxonomy): domain Eukaryota; kingdom Metazoa; phylum Arthropoda; class Insecta; order Hemiptera; family Aphididae; genus Diuraphis; species Diuraphis noxia. The sequence continues at coordinate 52,691,589 of NW_028301715.1, forward strand.
AATTTGGTAAAAAATTGTGATAATTTCGCTAAATATCGATTAAAGTCATTTGTATTGAATTAATCATACTTTTTATATTTTTATCGTTAAGTTCACATTATTTTACATCTAAAACACGTCTTTACAATACATTTGGGTGAATATAAAAGGTCGTAAAAAAATTTTGAAATACAGGTGATGAATCCGATAAATATCGTCTTAAGTCATTTCTATTAAACTAATCATACTTTTTATATTTTTAACGTTAAGTTCACATTATTTTACATCTAAAACACGTATTTACAATACATTTGGGTAAATACAAAAAATAGAAAAAAAATTAGGGAAAAAATTTGGTAAAAAATTGTGATAATTTCGCTAAATATCGATTAAAGTCATTTGTATTGAATTAATCATACTTTTTATATTTTTATCGTTAAGTTCACATTATTTTACATCTAAAACACGTCTTTACAATACATTTGGGTGAATATAAAAGGTCGTAAAAAAATTTTGAAATACAGGTGATGAATCCGATAAATATCGTCTTAAGTCATTTCTATTAAACTAATCATACTTTTTATATTTTTAACGTTAAGTTCACATTATTTTACATCTAAAACACGTATTTACAATACATTTGGGTAAATACAAAAAATACAAAAAAAATTAGGGAAAAAATTTGGTAAAAAATGGTGATAATTTCGCTAAATATCGATTAAAGTCATTTGTATTGAACTAATCATACTTTTTATATTTTTATCGTTAAGTTCACATTATTTTACATCTAAAACACGTATTTACAATACATTTGGGTGAATATAAAAGGTCGTAAAAAAATGTTGAAATACAGGTGATGAATCCGCTAAATATCGTCTTAAGTCATTTCTATTAAACTAATCATACTTTTTATATTTTTAACATTAAGTTCAGATTATTTTACATCTAAAACACGTATTTACAATACATTTGGGTGAATACAAAAAATAGAAAAAAAATAGAAAAAAAATTTGGGAAAAAAATGGTGATAATTCCGCTAAATATCGTTTAAAGTCATTTATATTGAACTAATCATACTTTTTATATTTTTATCGTAAGATTCACATTATTTTACATTTAAAAAACGTATTTACAATACATTTGGGTGAATACAAAATATAGAAAAAAAATTTTGAAATACAGGTGATGAATCCGCTAAATATCGTCTTAATTCATTTCTATTAAACTAATCATACTTTTTATATTTTTAACGTTAAGTTCACATTATTTTACATCTAAAACACGTATTTACAATACATTTGGGTAAATACAAAAAATAGAAAAAAAATTAGGGAAAAAATTTAGTAAAAAATGGTGATAATTTCGCTAAATATCGATTAAAGTCATTTGTATTGAACTAATCATACTTTTTATATTTTTATCGTTAAGTTCACATTATTTTACATCTAAAACACGTATTTACAATACATTTGGGTGAATACAAAAAATAGAAAAAAAATTTTGAAATACAGGTGATGAATCCGCTAAATATCGTCTTAATTCATTTATATTAAACTAATCATACTTTTTATATTTTTAACATTAAGTTCAGATTATTTTACAACTAAAACACGTATTTACAATACATTTGGGTGAATACAAAAAATAGAAAAAAAATAGAAAAAAAATTTGGGAAAAAAATGGTGATAATTCCGCTAAATATCGTTTAAAGTCATTTATATTGAACTAATCATACTTTTTATATTTTTATCGTAAGGTTCACATTATTTTACATCTAAAACACGTATTTACAATACATTTGGGTGAATACAAAATATAGAAAAAAAATTTTGAAATACAGGTGATGAATCGGCTAAATATCATCTTAATTCATCTCTATTAAACTAATCATACTTTTTATATTTTTAACGTTAAGTTCACATTATTTTACATCTAAAACACGTATTTACAATACATTTGGGTGAATACAAAAAATAGAAAAAAAATTAGGGAAAAAATTAGGTAAAAAATGGTGATAATTTCGCTAAATATCGATTAAAGTCATTTGTATTGAACTAATCATACTTTTTATATTTTTATCGTTAAGTTCACATTATTTTACATCTAAAACACGTCTTTACAATACATTTGGGTGAATATAAAAGGTCGTAAAAAAATTTTGAAATACAGGTGATGAATCCGCTAAATATCGTCTTAAGTCATTTCTATTAAACTAATCATACTTTTTATATTTTTAACGTTAAGTTCACATTATTTTACATCTAAAACACGTATTTACAATACATTTGGGTAAATACAAAAAATAGAAAAAAAATTAGGGAATAAATTTGGTAAAAAATGGTGATAATTTCGCTAAATATCGATTAATGTCATTTGTATTGATCTAATCATACTTTTTATATTTTTATCGTTAAGTTCACATTATTTTACATCTAAAACACGTCTTTACAATACATTTGGGTGAATATAAAAGGTCGTAAAAAAATTTTGAAATACAGGTGATGAATCCGCTAAATATCGTCTTAAGTCATTTCTATTAGACTAATCATACTTTTTATATTTTTAACGTTAAGTTCACATTATTTTACATCTAAAACACGTATTTACAATACATTTGGGTAAATACAAAAAATAGAAAAAAAATTAGGGAAAAAATTTGGTAAAAAATGGTGATAATTTCGCTAAATATCGATTAAAGTCATTTGTATTGAACTAATCATACTTTTTATATTTTTATCGTTAAGTTCACATTATTTTACATCTAAAATACGTCTTTACAATACATTTGGGTGAATATAAAAGGTCGTAAAAAAATTTTGAAATACAGGTGATGAATCCGCTAAATATCGTCTTAAGTCATTTCTATTAAACTAATCATACTTTTTATATTTTTAACATTAAGTTCAGATTATTTTACATCTAAAACACGTATTTACAATACATTTGGGTGAATACAAAAAATAGAAAAAAAATTAGGGAAAAAATTTGGTAAAAAATTGTGATAATTTCGCTAAATATCGATTAAAGTCATTTGTATTGAATTAATCATACTTTTTATATTTTTATCGTTAAGTTCACATTATTTTACATCTAAAACACGTCTTTACAATACATTTGGGTGAATATAAAAGGTCGTAAAAAAATTTTGAAATACAGGTGATGAATCCGATAAATATCGTCTTAAGTCATTTCTATTAAACTAATCATACTTTTTATATTTTTAACGTTAAGTTCACATTATTTTACATCTAAAACACGTATTTACAATACATTTGGTTGAATACAAAAAATAGAAAAAAAATTTGGGAAAAAATTGGGTAAAAAATTGTGATAATTCCGCTAAATATCGTTTAAAGTCATTTGTATTGAACTAATCATACTTTTTATATTTTTATCGTTAAGTTCACATTATTTTACATCTAAAATACGTCTTTACAATACATTTGGGTGAATATAAAAGGTCGTAAAAAAATTTTGAAATACAGGTGATGAATCCGCTAAATATCGTCTTAAGTCATTTCTATTAAACTAATCATACTTTTTATATTTTTAACATTAAGTTCAGATTATTTTACATCTAAAACACGTATTTACAATACATTTGGGTGAATACAAAAAATAGAAAAAAAATTAGGGAAAAAATTTGGTAAAAAATTGTGATAATTTCGCTAAATATCGATTAAAGTCATTTGTATTGAATTAATCATACTTTTTATATTTTTATCGTTAAGTTCACATTATTTTACATCTAAAACACGTCTTTACAATACATTTGGGTGAATATAAAAGGTCGTAAAAAAATTTTGAAATACAGGTGATGAATCCGATAAATATCGTCTTAAGTCATTTCTATTAAACTAATCATACTTTTTATATTTTTAACGTTAAGTTCACATTATTTTACATCTAAAACACGTATTTACAATACATTTGGTTGAATACAAAAAATAGAAAAAAAATTTGGGAAAAAATTGGGTAAAAAATTGTGATAATTCCGCTAAATATCGTTTAAAGTCATTTGTATTGAACTAATCATACTTTTTATATTTTTATCGTTAAGTTCACATTATTTTACATCTAAAACACGTCTTTACAATACATTTGGGTGAATATAAAAGGTCGTAAAAAAATTTTGAAATACAGGTGATGAATCCGCTAAATATCGTCTTAAGTCATTTCTATTAAACTAATCATACTTTTTATATTTTTAACATTAAGTTCAGATTATTTTACATCTAAAACACGTATTTACAATACATTTGGGTGAATACAAAAAATAGAAAAAAAATTAGGGAAAAAATTTGGTAAAAAATTGTGATAATTTCGCTAAATATCGATTAAAGTCATTTGTATTGAATTAATCATACTTTTTATATTTTTATCGTTAAGTTCACATTATTTTACATCTAAAACACGTCTTTACAATACATTTGGGTGAATATAAAAGGTCGTAAAAAAATTTTGAAATACAGGTGATGAATCCGCTAAATATCGTCTTAAGTCATTTCTATTAAACTAATCATACTTTTTATATTTTTAACGTTAAGTTCACATTATTTTACATCTAAAACACGTATTTACAATACATTTGGGTAAATACAAAAAATAGAAAAAAAATTAGGGAATAAATTTGGTAAAAAATGGTGATAATTTCGCTAAATATCGATTAATGTCATTTGTATTGATCTAATCATACTTTTTATATTTTTATCGTTAAGTTCACATTATTTTACATCTAAAACACGTCTTTACAATACATTTGGGTGAATATAAAAGGTCGTAAAAAAATTTTGAAATACAGGTGATGAATCCGCTAAATATCGTCTTAAGTCATTTCTATTAGACTAATCATACTTTTTATATTTTTAACGTTAAGTTCACATTATTTTACATCTAAAACACGTATTTACAATACATTTGGGTAAATACAAAAAATAGAAAAAAAATTAGGGAAAAAATTTGGTAAAAAATGGTGATAATTTCGCTAAATATCGATTAAAGTCATTTGTATTGAACTAATCATACTTTTTATATTTTTATCGTTAAGTTCACATTATTTTACATCTAAAATACGTCTTTACAATACATTTGGGTGAATATAAAAGGTCGTAAAAAAATTTTGAAATACAGGTGATGAATCCGCTAAATATCGTCTTAAGTCATTTCTATTAAACTAATCATACTTTTTATATTTTTAACATTAAGTTCAGATTATTTTACATCTAAAACACGTATTTACAATACATTTGGGTGAATACAAAAAATAGAAAAAAAATTAGGGAAAAAATTTGGTAAAAAATTGTGATAATTTCGCTAAATATCGATTAAAGTCATTTGTATTGAATTAATCATACTTTTTATATTTTTATCGTTAAGTTCACATTATTTTACATCTAAAACACGTCTTTACAATACATTTGGGTGAATATAAAAGGTCGTAAAAAAATTTTGAAATACAGGTGATGAATCCGATAAATATCGTCTTAAGTCATTTCTATTAAACTAATCATACTTTTTATATTTTTAACGTTAAGTTCACATTATTTTACATCTAAAACACGTATTTACAATACATTTGGTTGAATACAAAAAATAGAAAAAAAATTTGGGAAAAAATTGGGTAAAAAATTGTGATAATTCCGCTAAATATCGTTTAAAGTCATTTGTATTGAACTAATCATACTTTTTATATTTTTATCGTTAAGTTCACATTATTTTACATCTAAAATACGTCTTTACAATACATTTGGGTGAATATAAAAGGTCGTAAAAAAATTTTGAAATACAGGTGATGAATCCGCTAAATATCGTCTTAAGTCATTTCTATTAAACTAATCATACTTTTTATATTTTTAACATTAAGTTCAGATTATTTTACATCTAAAACACGTATTTACAATACATTTGGGTGAATACAAAAAATAGAAAAAAAATTAGGGAAAAAATTTGGTAAAAAATTGTGATAATTTCGCTAAATATCGATTAAAGTCATTTGTATTGAATTAATCATACTTTTTATATTTTTATCGTTAAGTTCACATTATTTTACATCTAAAACACGTCTTTACAATACATTTGGGTGAATATAAAAGGTCGTAAAAAAATTTTGAAATACAGGTGATGAATCCGATAAATATCGTCTTAAGTCATTTCTATTAAACTAATCATACTTTTTATATTTTTAACGTTAAGTTCACATTATTTTACATCTAAAACACGTATTTACAATACATTTGGTTGAATACAAAAAATAGAAAAAAAATTTGGGAAAAAATTGGGTAAAAAATTGTGATAATTCCGCTAAATATCGTTTAAAGTCATTTGTATTGAACTAATCATACTTTTTATATTTTTATCGTTAAGTTCACATTATTTTACATCTAAAACACGTCTTTACAATACATTTGGGTGAATATAAAAGGTCGTAAAAAAATTTTGAAATACAGGTGATGAATCCGCTAAATATCGTCTTAAGTCATTTCTATTAAACTAATCATACTTTTTATATTTTTAACATTAAGTTCAGATTATTTTACATCTAAAACACGTATTTACAATACATTTGGGTGAATACAAAAAATAGAAAAAAAATTAGGGAAAAAATTTGGTAAAAAATTGTGATAATTTCGCTAAATATCGATTAAAGTCATTTGTATTGAATTAATCATACTTTTTATATTTTTATCGTTAAGTTCACATTATTTTACATCTAAAACACGTCTTTACAATACATTTGGGTGAATATAAAAGGTCGTAAAAAAATTTTGAAATACAGGTGATGAATCCGATAAATATCGTCTTAAGTCATTTCTATTAAACTAATCATACTTTTTATATTTTTAACGTTAAGTTCACATTATTTTACATCTAAAACACGTATTTACAATACATTTGGTTGAATACAAAAAATAGAAAAAAAATTTGGGAAAAAATTGGGTAAAAAATGGTGATAATTCCGCTAAATATCGTTTAAAGTCATTTGTATTGAACTAATCATACTTTTTATATTTTTATCGTTAAGTTCACATTATTTTACATCTAAAACACGTCTTTACAATACATTTGGGTGAATATAAAAGGTCGTAAAAAAATTTTGAAATACAGGTGATGAATCCGCTAAATATCGTCTTAAGTCATTTCTATTAAACTAATCATACTTTTTATATTTTTAACGTTAAGTTCACATTATTTTACATCTAAAACACGTATTTACAATACATTTGGGTAAATACAAAAAATAGAAAAAAAATTAGGGAAAAAATTTGGTAAAAAATGGTGATAATTTCGCTAAATATCGATTAAAGTCATTTGTATTGAACTAATCATACTTTTTATATTTTTATCGTTAAGTTCACATTATTTTACATCTAAAACACGTCTTTACAATACATTTGGGTGAATATAAAAGGTCGTAAAAAAATTTTGAAATACAGGTGATGAATCCGCTAAATATCGTCTTAAGTCATTTCTATTAAACTAATCATACTTTTTATATTTTTAACATTAAGTTCAGATTATTTTACATCTAAAACACGTATTTACAATACATTTGGGTGAATACAAAAAATAGAAAAAAAATTAGGGAAAAAATTTGGTAAAAAATTGTGATAATTTCGCTAAATATCGATTAAAGTCATTTGTATTGAACTAATCATACTTTTTATATTTTTATCGTAAGGTTCACATTATTTTACATCTAAAACACGTATTTACAATACATTTGGGTGAATACAAAATATAGAAAAAAAATTTTGAAATACAGGTGATGAATCCGCTAAATATCGTCTTAATTCATTTCTATTAAACTAATCATACTTTTTATATTTTTAACGTTAAGTTCACATTATTTTACATCTAAAACACGTATTTACAATACATTTGGGTAAATACAAAAAATAGAAAAAAAATTAGGGAAAAAATTTGGTAAAAAATGGTGATAATTTCGCTAAATATCGATTAAAGTCATTTGTATTGAACTAATCATACTTTTTATATTTTTATCGTTAAGTTCACATTATTTTACATCTAAAACACGTATTTACAATACATTTGGTTGAATACAAAAAATAGAAAAAAAATTTTGAAATACAGGTGATGAATCCGCTAAATATCGTCTTAATTCATTTCTATTAAACTAATCATACTTTTTATATTTTTAACGTTAAGTTCACATTATTTTACATCTAAAACACGTATTTACAATACATTTGGGTAAATACAAAAAATACAAAAAAAATTAGGGAAAAAATTTGGTAAAAAATGGTGATAATTTCGCTAAATATCGATTAAAGTCATTTGTATTGAACTAATCATACTTTTTATATTTTTATCGTTAAGTTCACATTATTTTACATCTAAAACACGTATTTACAATACATTTGGGTGAATATAAAAGGTCGTAAAAAAATGTTGAAATACAGGTGATGAATCCGCTAAATATCGTCTTAAGTCATTTCTATTAAACTAATCATACTTTTTATATTTTTAACATTAAGTTCAGATTATTTTACATCTAAAACACGTATTTACAATACATTTGGGTGAATACAAAAAATAGAAAAAAAATAGAAAAAAAATTTGGGAAAAAAATGGTGATAATTCCGCTAAATATCGTTTAAAGTCATTTATATTGAACTAATCATACTTTTTATATTTTTATCGTAAGATTCACATTATTTTACATTTAAAAAACGTATTTACAATACATTTGGGTGAATACAAAATATAGAAAAAAAATTTTGAAATACAGGTGATGAATCCGCTAAATATCGTCTTAATTCATTTCTATTAAACTAATCATACTTTTTATATTTTTAACGTTAAGTTCACATTATTTTACATCTAAAACACGTATTTACAATACATTTGGGTAAATACAAAAAATAGAAAAAAAATTAGGGAAAAAATTTGGTAAAAAATTGTGATAATTCCGCTAAATATCGTTTAAAGTCATTTGTATTGAACTAATCATACTTTTTATATTTTTATCGTTAAGTTCACATTATTTTACATCTAAAACACGTCTTTACAATACATTTGGGTGAATATAAAAGGTCGTAAAAAAATTTTGAAATACAGGTGATGAATCCGCTAAATATCGTCTTAAGTCATTTCTATTAAACTAATCATACTTTTTATATTTTTAACATTAAGTTCAGATTATTTTACATCTAAAACACGTATTTACAATACATTTGGGTGAATACAAAAAATAGAAAAAAAATTAGGGAAAAAATTTGGTAAAAAATTGTGATAATTTCGCTAAATATCGATTAAAGTCATTTGTATTGAATTAATCATACTTTTTATATTTTTATCGTTAAGTTCACATTATTTTACATCTAAAACACGTCTTTACAATACATTTGGGTGAATATAAAAGGTCGTAAAAAAATTTTGAAATACAGGTGATGAATCCGATAAATATCGTCTTAAGTCATTTCTATTAAACTAATCATACTTTTTATATTTTTAACGTTAAGTTCACATTATTTTACATCTAAAACACGTATTTACAATACATTTGGTTGAATACAAAAAATAGAAAAAAAATTTGGGAAAAAATTGGGTAAAAAATGGTGATAATTCCGCTAAATATCGTTTAAAGTCATTTGTATTGAACTAATCATACTTTTTATATTTTTATCGTTAAGTTCACATTATTTTACATCTAAAACACGTCTTTACAATACATTTGGGTGAATATAAAAGGTCGTAAAAAAATTTTGAAATACAGGTGATGAATCCGCTAAATATCGTCTTAAGTCATTTCTATTAAACTAATCATACTTTTTATATTTTTAACGTTAAGTTCACATTATTTTACATCTAAAACACGTATTTACAATACATTTGGGTAAATACAAAAAATAGAAAAAAAATTAGGGAAAAAATTTGGTAAAAAATGGTGATAATTTCGCTAAATATCGATTAAAGTCATTTGTATTGAACTAATCATACTTTTTATATTTTTATCGTTAAGTTCACATTATTTTACATCTAAAACACGTCTTTACAATACATTTGGGTGAATATAAAAGGTCGTAAAAAAATTTTGAAATACAGGTGATGAATCCGCTAAATATCGTCTTAAGTCATTTCTATTAAACTAATCATACTTTTTATATTTTTAACATTAAGTTCAGATTATTTTACATCTAAAACACGTATTTACAATACATTTGGGTGAATACAAAAAATAGAAAAAAAATTAGGGAAAAAATTTGGTAAAAAATTGTGATAATTTCGCTAAATATCGATTAAAGTCATTTGTATTGAACTAATCATACTTTTTATATTTTTATCGTAAGGTTCACATTATTTTACATCTAAAACACGTATTTACAATACATTTGGGTGAATACAAAATATAGAAAAAAAATTTTGAAATACAGGTGATGAATCCGCTAAATATCGTCTTAATTCATTTCTATTAAACTAATCATACTTTTTATATTTTTAACGTTAAGTTCACATTATTTTACATCTAAAACACGTATTTACAATACATTTGGGTAAATACAAAAAATAGAAAAAAAATTAGGGAAAAAATTTGGTAAAAAATGGTGATAATTTCGCTAAATATCGATTAAAGTCATTTGTATTGAACTAATCATACTTTTTATATTTTTATCGTTAAGTTCACATTATTTTACATCTAAAACACGTATTTACAATACATTTGGTTGAATACAAAAAATAGAAAAAAAATTTTGAAATACAGGTGATGAATCCGCTAAATATCGTCTTAATTCATTTCTATTAAACTAATCATACTTTTTATATTTTTAACGTTAAGTTCACATTATTTTACATCTAAAACACGTATTTACAATACATTTGGGTAAATACAAAAAATACAAAAAAAATTAGGGAAAAAATTTGGTAAAAAATGGTGATAATTTCGCTAAATATCGATTAAAGTCATTTGTATTGAACTAATCATACTTTTTATATTTTTATCGTTAAGTTCACATTATTTTACATCTAAAACACGTATTTACAATACATTTGGGTGAATATAAAAGGTCGTAAAAAAATGTTGAAATACAGGTGATGAATCCGCTAAATATCGTCTTAAGTCATTTCTATTAAACTAATCATACTTTTTATATTTTTAACATTAAGTTCAGATTATTTTACATCTAAAACACGTATTTACAATACATTTGGGTGAATACAAAAAATAGAAAAAAAATAGAAAAAAAATTTGGGAAAAAAATGGTGATAATTCCGCTAAATATCGTTTAAAGTCATTTATATTGAACTAATCATACTTTTTATATTTTTATCGTAAGATTCACATTATTTTACATTTAAAAAACGTATTTACAATACATTTGGGTGAATACAAAATATAGAAAAAAAATTTTGAAATACAGGTGATGAATCCGCTAAATATCGTCTTAATTCATTTCTATTAAACTAATCATACTTTTTATATTTTTAACGTTAAGTTCACATTATTTTACATCTAAAACACGTATTTACAATACATTTGGGTAAATACAAAAAATAGAAAAAAAATTAGGGAAAAAATTTGGTAAAAAATGGTGATAATTTCGCTAAATATCGATTAAAGTCATTTGTATTGAACTAATCATACTTTTTATATTTTTATCGTTAAGTTCACATTATTTTACATCTAAAACACGTATTTACAATACATTTGGGTGAATACAAAAAATAGAAAAAAAATTTTGAAATACAGGTGATGAATCCGCTAAATATCGTCTTAATTCATTTCTATTAAACTAATCATACTTTTTATATTTTTAACATTAAGTTCAGATTATTTTACAACTAAAACACGTATTTACAATACATTTGGGTGAATACAAAAAATAGAAAAAAAATAGAAAAAAAATTTGGGAAAAAAATGGTGATAATTCCGCTAAATATCGTTTAAAGTCATTTATATTGAACTAATCATACTTTTTATATTTTTATCGTAAGGTTCACATTATTTTACATCTAAAACACGTATTTACAATACATTTGGGTGAATACAAAATATAGAAAAAAAATTTTGAAATACAGGTGATGAATCGGCTAAATATCATCTTAATTCATCTCTATTAAACTAATCATACTTTTTATATTTTTAACGTTAAGTTCACATTATTTTACATCTAAAACACGTATTTACAATACATTTGGGTAAATACAAAAAATAGAAAAAAAATTAGGGAAAAAATTTGGTAAAAAATTGTGATAATTTCGCTAAATATCGATTAAAGTCATTTGTATTGAATTAATCATACTTTTTATATTTTTATCGTTAAGTTCACATTATTTTACATCTAAAACACGTCTTTACAATACATTTGGGTGAATATAAAAGGTCGTAAAAAAATTTTGAAATACAGGTGATGAATCCGATAAATATCGTCTTAAGTCATTTCTATTAAACTAATCATACTTTTTATATTTTTAACGTTAAGTTCACATTATTTTACATCTAAAACACGTATTTACAATACATTTGGGTAAATACAAAAAATAGAAAAAAAATTAGGGAAAAAATTTGGTAAAAAATTGTGATAATTTCGCTAAATATCGATTAAAGTCATTTGTATTGAATTAATCATACTTTTTATATTTTTATCGTTAAGTTCACATTATTTTACATCTAAAACACGTCTTTACAATACATTTGGGTGAATATAAAAGGTCGTAAAAAAATTTTGAAATACAGGTGATGAATCCGATAAATATCGTCTTAAGTCATTTCTATTAAACTAATCATACTTTTTATATTTTTAACGTTAAGTTCACATTATTTTACATCTAAAACACGTATTTACAATACATTTGGGTAAATACAAAAAATACAAAAAAAATTAGGGAAAAAATTTGGTAAAAAATGGTGATAATTTCGCTAAATATCGATTAAAGTCATTTGTATTGAACTAATCATACTTTTTATATTTTTAACGTTAAGTTCACATTATTTTACATCTAAAACACGTATTTACAATACATTTGGGTAAATACAAAAAATAGAAAAAAAATTAGGGAAAAAATTTGGTAAAAAATGGTGATAATTTCGCTAAATATCGATTAAAGTCATTTGTATTGAACTAATCATACTTTTTATATTTTTATCGTTAAGTTCACATTATTTTACATCTAAAACACGTATTTACAATACATTTGGTTGAATACAAAAAATAGAAAAAAAATTTTGAAATACAGGTGATGAATCCGCTAAATATCGTCTTAATTCATTTCTATTAAACTAATCATACTTTTTATATTTTTAACGTTAAGTTCACATTATTTTACATCTAAAACACGTATTTACAATACATTTGGGTAAATACAAAAAATACAAAAAAAATTAGGGAAAAAATTTGGTAAAAAATGGTGATAATTTCGCTAAATATCGATTAAAGTCATTTGTATTGAACTAATCATACTTTTTATATTTTTATCGTTAAGTTCACATTATTTTACATCTAAAACACGTATTTACAATACATTTGGGTGAATATAAAAGGTCGTAAAAAAATGTTGAAATACAGGTGATGAATCCGCTAAATATCGTCTTAAGTCATTTCTATTAAACTAATCATACTTTTTATATTTTTAACATTAAGTTCAGATTATTTTACATCTAAAACACGTATTTACAATACATTTGGGTGAATACAAAAAATAGAAAAAAAATAGAAAAAAAATTTGGGAAAAAAATGGTGATAATTCCGCTAAATATCGTTTAAAGTCATTTATATTGAACTAATCATACTTTTTATATTTTTATCGTAAGATTCACATTATTTTACATTTAAAAAACGTATTTACAATACATTTGGGTGAATACAAAATATAGAAAAAAAATTTTGAAATACAGGTGATGAATCCGCTAAATATCGTCTTAATTCATTTCTATTAAACTAATCATACTTTTTATATTTTTAACGTTAAGTTCACATTATTTTACATCTAAAACACGTATTTACAATACATTTGGGTAAATACAAAAAATAGAAAAAAAATTAGGGAAAAAATTTGGTAAAAAATGGTGATAATTTCGCTAAATATCGATTAAAGTCATTTGTATTGAACTAATCATACTTTTTATATTTTTATCGTTAAGTTCACATTATTTTACATCTAAAACACGTATTTACAATACATTTGGGTGAATACAAAAAATAGAAAAAAAATTTTGAAATACAGGTGATGAATCCGCTAAATATCGTCTTAATTCATTTCTATTAAACTAATCATACTTTTTATATTTTTAACATTAAGTTCAGATTATTTTACAACTAAAACACGTATTTACAATACATTTGGGTGAATACAAAAAATAGAAAAAAAATAGAAAAAAAATTTGGGAAAAAAATGGTGATAATTCCGCTAAATATCGTTTAAAGTCATTTATATTGAACTAATCATACTTTTTATATTTTTATCGTAAGGTTCACATTATTTTACATCTAAAACACGTATTTACAATACATTTGGGTGAATACAAAATATAGAAAAAAAATTTTGAAATACAGGTGATGAATCGGCTAAATATCATCTTAATTCATCTCTATTAAACTAATCATACTTTTTATATTTTTAACGTTAAGTTCACATTATTTTACATCTAAAACACGTATTTACAATACATTTGGGTAAATACAAAAAATAGAAAAAAAATTAGGGAAAAAATTTGGTAAAAAATTGTGATAATTTCGCTAAATATCGATTAAAGTCATTTGTATTGAATTAATCATACTTTTTATATTTTTATCGTTAAGTTCACATTATTTTACATCTAAAACACGTCTTTACAATACATTTGGGTGAATATAAAAGGTCGTAAAAAAATTTTGAAATACAGGTGATGAATCCGATAAATATCGTCTTAAGTCATTTCTATTAAACTAATCATACTTTTTATATTTTTAACGTTAAGTTCACATTATTTTACATCTAAAACACGTATTTACAATACATTTGGGTAAATACAAAAAATAGAAAAAAAATTAGGGAAAAAATTTGGTAAAAAATTGTGATAATTTCGCTAAATATCGATTAAAGTCATTTGTATTGAATTAATCATACTTTTTATATTTTTATCGTTAAGTTCACATTATTTTACATCTAAAACACGTCTTTACAATACATTTGGGTGAATATAAAAGGTCGTAAAAAAATTTTGAAATACAGGTGATGAATCCGATAAATATCGTCTTAAGTCATTTCTATTAAACTAATCATACTTTTTATATTTTTAACGTTAAGTTCACATTATTTTACATCTAAAACACGTATTTACAATACATTTGGGTAAATACAAAAAATACAAAAAAAATTAGGGAAAAAATTTGGTAAAAAATGGTGATAATTTCGCTAAATATCGATTAAAGTCATTTGTATTGAACTAATCATACTTTTTATATTTTTATCGTTAAGTTCACATTATTTTACATCTAAAACACGTATTTACAATACATTTGGGTGAATATAAAAGGTCGTAAAAAAATGTTGAAATACAGGTGATGAATCCGCTAAATATCGTCTTAAGTCATTTCTATTAAACTAATCATACTTTTTATATTTTTAACATTAAGTTCAGATTATTTTACATCTAAAACACGTATTTACAATACATTTGGGTGAATACAAAAAATAGAAAAAAAATAGAAAAAAAATTTGGGAAAAAAATGGTGATAATTCCGCTAAATATCGTTTAAAGTCATTTATATTGAACTAATCATACTTTTTATATTTTTATCGTAAGATTCACATTATTTTACATTTAAAAAACGTATTTACAATACATTTGGGTGAATACAAAATATAGAAAAAAAATTTTGAAATACAGGTGATGAATCCGCTAAATATCGTCTTAATTCATTTCTATTAAACTAATCATACTTTTTATATTTTTAACGTTAAGTTCACATTATTTTACATCTAAAACACGTATTTACAATACATTTGGGTAAATACAAAAAATAGAAAAAAAATTAGGGAAAAAATTTGGTAAAAAATGGTGATAATTTCGCTAAATATCGATTAAAGTCATTTGTATTGAACTAATCATACTTTTTATATTTTTATCGTTAAGTTCACATTATTTTACATCTAAAACACGTATTTACAATACATTTGGGTGAATACAAAAAATAGAAAAAAAATTTTGAAATACAGGTGATGAATCCGCTAAATATCGTCTTAATTCATTTCTATTAAACTAATCATACTTTTTATATTTTTAACATTAAGTTCAGATTATTTTACAACTAAAACACGTATTTACAATACATTTGGGTGAATACAAAAAATAGAAAAAAAATAGAAAAAAAATTTGGGAAAAAAATGGTGATAATTCCGCTAAATATCGTTTAAAGTCATTTATATTGAACTAATCATACTTTTTATATTTTTATCGTAAGGTTCACATTATTTTACATCTAAAACACGTATTTACAATACATTTGGGTGAATACAAAATATAGAAAAAAAATTTTGAAATACAGGTGATGAATCGGCTAAATATCATCTTAATTCATCTCTATTAAACTAATCATACTTTTTATATTTTTAACGTTAAGTTCACATTATTTTACATCTAAAACACGTATTTACAATACATTTGGGTAAATACAAAAAATAGAAAAAAAATTAGGGAAAAAATTTGGTAAAAAATTGTGATAATTTCGCTAAATATCGATTAAAGTCATTTGTATTGAATTAATCATACTTTTTATATTTTTATCGTTAAGTTCACATTATTTTACATCTAAAACACGTCTTTACAATACATTTGGGTGAATATAAAAGGTCGTAAAAAAATTTTGAAATACAGGTGATGAATCCGATAAATATCGTCTTAAGTCATTTCTATTAAACTAATCATACTTTTTATATTTTTAACGTTAAGTTCACATTATTTTACATCTAAAACACGTATTTACAATACATTTGGTTGAATACAAAAAATAGAAAAAAAATTTGGGAAAAAATTGGGTAAAAAATGGTGATAATTCCGCTAAATATCGTTTAAAGTCATTTGTATTGAACTAATCATACTTTTTATATTTTTATCGTTAAGTTCACATTATTTTACATCTAAAACACGTCTTTACAATACATTTGGGTGAATATAAAAGGTCGTAAAAAAATTTTGAAATACAGGTGATGAATCCGCTAAATATCGTCTTAAGTCATTTCTATTAAACTAATCATACTTTTTATATTTTTAACGTTAAGTTCACATTATTTTACATCTAAAACACGTATTTACAATACATTTGGGTAAATACAAAAAATAGAAAAAAAATTAGGGAAAAAATTTGGTAAAAAATGGTGATAATTTCGCTAAATATCGATTAAAGTCATTTGTATTGAACTAATCATACTTTTTATATTTTTATCGTTAAGTTCACATTATTTTACATCTAAAACACGTCTTTACAATACATTTGGGTGAATATAAAAGGTCGTAAAAAAATTTTGAAATACAGGTGATGAATCCGCTAAATATCGTCTTATGTCATTTCTATTAAACTAATCATACTTTTTATATTTTTAACGTTAAGTTCACATTATTTTACATCTAAAACACGTATTTACAATACATTTGGGTGAATACAAAAAATAGAAAAAAAATTTGGGAAAAAATTGGGTAAAAAATGGTGATAATTCCGCTAAATATCGGTTAAAGTCATTTGTATTGAACTAATCATACTTTTTATATTTTCATCGTTAAGTTCACATTATTTTACATCTAAAACACGTATTTACAATACATTTGGGTGAATACAAAAAATAGAAAAAAAATTAGGGAAAAAATTTGGTAAAAAATGGTGATAATTTCGCTAAATATCGATTAAAGTCATTTGTATTGAACTAATCATACTTTTTATATTTTTATCGTTAAGTTCACATTATTTTACATCTAAAACACGTCTTTACAAAACATTTGGGTGAATATAAAAGGTCGTAAAAAAATTTTGAAATACAGGTGATGAATCCGCTAAATATCGTCTTAAGTCATTTCTATTAAACTAATCATACTTTTTATATTTTTAACGTTAAGTTCACATTATTTTACATCTAAAACACGTATTTACAATACATTTGGTTGAATACAAAAAATAGAAAAAAAATTTGGGAAAAAATTGGGTAAAAAATGGTGATAATTCCGCTAAATATCGTTTAAAGTCATTTGTATTGAACTAATCATACTTTTTATATTTTTATCGTTAAGTTCACATTATTTTACATCTAAAACACGTCTTTACAATACATTTGGGTGAATATAAAAGGTCGTAAAAAAATTTTGAAATACAGGTGATGAATCCGCTAAATATCGTCT
The DNA here is from genome assembly GCF_037042655.1 of Diuraphis noxia. Lineage (NCBI taxonomy): Eukaryota > Metazoa > Arthropoda > Insecta > Hemiptera > Aphididae > Diuraphis > Diuraphis noxia. The sequence goes on from NW_028301715.1 coordinate 52,709,896, forward strand.
TAAGTCATTTCTATTAAACTAATCATACTTTTTATATTTTTAACGTTAAGTTCACATTATTTTACATCTAAAACACGTATTTACAATACATTTGGGTAAATACAAAAAATAGAAAAAAAATTAGGGAAAAAATTTGGTAAAAAATGGTGATAATTTCGCTAAATATCGATTAAAGTCATTTGTATTGAACTAATCATACTTTTTATATTTTTATCGTAAGATTCACATTATTTTACATTTAAAAAACGTATTTACAATACATTTGGGTGAATACAAAATATAGAAAAAAAATTTTGAAATACAGGTGATGAATCCGCTAAATATCGTCTTAATTCATTTCTATTAAACTAATCATACTTTTTATATTTTTAACGTTAAGTTGTTAAGTTCACATTATTTTACATCTAAAACACGTATTTACAATACATTTGGGTAAATACAAAAAATAGAAAAAAAATTAGGGAAAAAATTTGGTAAAAAATGGTGATAATTTCGCTAAATATCGATTAAAGTCATTTGTATTGAACTAATCATACTTTTTATATTTTTATCGTTAAGTTCACATTATTTTACATCTAAAACACGTATTTACAATACATTTGGGTGAATACAAAAAATAGAAAAAAAATTTTGAAATACAGGTGATGAATCCGCTAAATATCGTCTTAATTCATTTCTATTAAACTAATCATACTTTTTATATTTTTAACATTAAGTTCAGATTATTTTACAACTAAAACACGTATTTACAATACATTTGGGTGAATACAAAAAATAGAAAAAAAATAGAAAAAAAATTTGGGAAAAAAATGGTGATAATTCCGCTAAATATCGTTTAAAGTCATTTATATTGAACTAATCATACTTTTTATATTTTTATCGTAAGGTTCACATTATTTTACATCTAAAACACGTATTTACAATACATTTGGGTGAATACAAAATATAGAAAAAAAATTTTGAAATACAGGTGATGAATCGGCTAAATATCATCTTAATTCATCTCTATTAAACTAATCATACTTTTTATATTTTTAACGTTAAGTTCACATTATTTTACATCTAAAACACGTATTTACAATACATTTGGGTAAATACAAAAAATAGAAAAAAAATTAGGGAAAAAATTTGGTAAAAAATTGTGATAATTTCGCTAAATATCGATTAAAGTCATTTGTATTGAATTAATCATACTTTTTATATTTTTATCGTTAAGTTCACATTATTTTACATCTAAAACACGTCTTTACAATACATTTGGGTGAATATAAAAGGTCGTAAAAAAATTTTGAAATACAGGTGATGAATCCGATAAATATCGTCTTAAGTCATTTCTATTAAACTAATCATACTTTTTATATTTTTAACGTTAAGTTCACATTATTTTACATCTAAAACACGTATTTACAATACATTTGGTTGAATACAAAAAATAGAAAAAAAATTTGGGAAAAAATTGGGTAAAAAATGGTGATAATTCCGCTAAATATCGTTTAAAGTCATTTGTATTGAACTAATCATACTTTTTATATTTTTATCGTTAAGTTCACATTATTTTACATCTAAAACACGTCTTTACAAAACATTTGGGTGAATATAAAAGGTCGTAAAAAAATTTTGAAATACAGGTGATGAATCCGCTAAATATCGTCTTAAGTCATTTCTATTAAACTAATCATACTTTTTATATTTTTAACGTTAAGTTCACATTATTTTACATCTAAAACACGTATTTACAATACATTTGGTTGAATACAAAAAATAGAAAAAAAATTTGGGAAAAAATTGGGTAAAAAATGGTGATAATTCCGCTAAATATCGTTTAAAGTCATTTGTATTGAACTAATCATACTTTTTATATTTTTATCGTTAAGTTCACATTATTTTACATCTAAAACACGTCTTTACAATACATTTGGGTGAATATAAAAGGTCGTAAAAAAATTTTGAAATACAGGTGATGAATCCGCTAAATATCGTCTTAAGTCATTTCTATTAAACTAATCATACTTTTTATATTTTTAACGTTAAGTTCACATTATTTTACATCTAAAACACGTATTTACAATACATTTGGGTAAATACAAAAAATAGAAAAAAAATTAGGGAAAAAATTTGGTAAAAAATGGTGATAATTTCGCTAAATATCGATTAAAGTCATTTGTATTGAACTAATCATACTTTTTATATTTTTATCGTTAAGTTCACATTATTTTACATCTAAAACACGTCTTTACAATACATTTGGGTGAATATAAAAGGTCGTAAAAAAATTTTGAAATACAGGTGATGAATCCGCTAAATATCGTCTTAATTCATTTCTATTAAACTAATCATACTTTTTATATTTTTAACGTTAAGTTCACATTATTTTACATCTAAAACACGTATTTACAATACATTTGGGTAAATACAAAAAATAGAAAAAAAATTAGGGAAAAAATTTGGTAAAAAATGGTGATAATTTCGCTAAATATCGATTAAAGTCATTTGTATTGAACTAATCATACTTTTTATATTTTTATCGTTAAGTTCACATTATTTTACATCTAAAACACGTATTTACAATACATTTGGGTGAATGCAAAAAATAGAAAAAAAATTTTGAAATACAGGTGATGAATCCGCTAAATATCGTCTTAATTCATTTCTATTAAACTAATCATACTTTTTATATTTTTAACATTAAGTTCAGATTATTTTACAACTAAAACACGTATTTACAATACATTTGGGTGAATACAAAAAATAGAAAAAAAATAGAAAAAAAATTTGGGAAAAAAATGGTGATAATTCCGCTAAATATCGTTTAAAGTCATTTATATTGAACTAATCATACTTTTTATATTTTTATCGTAAGGTTCACATTATTTTACATCTAAAACACGTATTTACAATACATTTGGGTGAATACAAAATATAGAAAAAAAATTTTGAAATACAGGTGATGAATCGGCTAAATATCGTCTTAATTCATCTCTATTAAACTAATCATACTTTTTATATTTTTAACGTTAAGTTCACATTATTTTACATCTAAAACACGTATTTACAATACATTTGGGTAAATACAAAAAATAGAAAAAAAATTAGGGAAAAAATTTGGTAAAAAATTGTGATAATTTCGCTAAATATCGATTAAAGTCATTTGTATTGAATTAATCATACTTTTTATATTTTTATCGTTAAGTTCACATTATTTTACATCTAAAACACGTCTTTACAATACATTTGGGTGAATATAAAAGGTCGTAAAAAAATTTTGAAATACAGGTGATGAATCCGATAAATATCGTCTTAAGTCATTTCTATTAAACTAATCATACTTTTTATATTTTTAACGTTAAGTTCACATTATTTTACATCTAAAACACGTATTTACAATACATTTGGTTGAATACAAAAAATAGAAAAAAAATTTGGGAAAAAATTGGGTAAAAAATGGTGATAATTCCGCTAAATATCGTTTAAAGTCATTTTTATTGAACTAATCATACTTTTTATATTTTTATCGTTAAGTTCACATTATTTTACATCTAAAACACGTCTTTACAATACATTTGGGTGAATATAAAAGGTCGTAAAAAAATTTTGAAATACAGGTGATGAATCCGCTAAATATCGTCTTAAGTCATTTCTATTAAACTAATCATACTTTTTATATTTTTAACGTTAAGTTCACATTATTTTACATCTAAAACACGTATTTACAATACATTTGGGTGAATACAAAAAATAGAAAAAAAATTTGGGAAAAAATTGGGTAAAAAATGGTGATAATTCCGCTAAATATCGGTTAAAGTCATTTGTATTGAACTAATCATACTTTTTATATTTTCATCGTTAAGTTCACATTATTTTACATCTAAAACACGTATTTACAATACATTTGGGTGAATACAAAAAATAGAAAAAAAATTAGGGAAAAAATTTGGTAAAAAATGGTGATAATTTCGTCAAATATCGATTAAAGTCATTTGTATTGAACTAATCATACTTTTTATATTTTTATCGTTAAGTTCACATTATTTTACATCTAAAACACGTCTTTACAAAACATTTGGGTGAATATAAAAGGTCGTAAAAAAATTTTGAAATACAGGTGATGAATCCGCTAAATATCGTCTTAAGTCATTTCTATTAAACTAATCATACTTTTTATATTTTTAACGTTAAGTTCACATTATTTTACATCTAAAACACGTATTTACAATACATTTGGTTGAATACAAAAAATAGAAAAAAAATTTGGGAAAAAATTGGGTAAAAAATGGTGATAATTCCGCTAAATATCGTTTAAAGTCATTTGTATTGAACTAATCATACTTTTTATATTTTTATCGTTAAGTTCACATTATTTTACATCTAAAACACGTCTTTACAATACATTTGGGTGAATATAAAAGGTCGTAAAAAAATTTTGAAATACAGGTGATGAATCCGCTAAATATCGTCTTAAGTCATTTCTATTAAACTAATCATACTTTTTATATTTTTAACGTTAAGTTCACATTATTTTACATCTAAAACACGTATTTACAATACATTTGGGTAAATACAAAAAATAGAAAAAAAATTAGGGAAAAAATTTGGTAAAAAATGGTGATAATTTCGCTAAATATCGATTAAAGTCATTTGTATTGAACTAATCATACTTTTTATATTTTTATCGTTAAGTTCACATTATTTTACATCTAAAACACGTCTTTACAATACATTTGGGTGAATATAAAAGGTCGTAAAAAAATTTTGAAATACAGGTGATGAATCCGCTAAATATCGTCTTATGTCATTTCTATTAAACTAATCATACTTTTTATATTTTTAACGTTAAGTTCACATTATTTTACATCTAAAACACGTATTTACAATACATTTGGGTGAATACAAAAAATAGAAAAAAAATTTGGGAAAAAATTGGGTAAAAAATGGTGATAATTCCGCTAAATATCGGTTAAAGTCATTTGTATTGAACTAATCATACTTTTTATATTTTCATCGTTAAGTTCACATTATTTTACATCTAAAACACGTATTTACAATACATTTGGGTGAATACAAAAAATAGAAAAAAAATTAGGGAAAAAATTTGGTAAAAAATGGTGATAATTTCGCTAAATATCGATTAAAGTCATTTGTATTGAACTAATCATACTTTTTATATTTTTATCGTTAAGTTCACATTATTTTACATCTAAAACACGTCTTTACAATACATTTGGGTGAATATAAAAGGTCGTAAAACAATTTTGAAATACAGGTGATGAATCCGCTAAATATCGTCTTAAGTCATTTCTATTAAACTAATCATACTTTTTATATTTTTAACGTTAAGTTCACATTATTTTACATCTAAAACACGTCTTTACAATACATTTGGGTGAATATAAAAGGTCGTAAAAAAATTTTGAAATACAGGTGATGAATCCGCTAAATATCGTCTTAAGTCATTTCTATTAAACTAATCATACTTATTATATTTTTAACGTTAAGTTCACATTATTTTACATCTAAAACACGTATTTACAATACATTTGGGTGAATATAAAAGGTCGTAAAAAAATTTTGAAATACAGGTGATGAATCCGCTAAATATCGTCTTAAGTCATTTCTATTAAACTAATCATACTTTTTATATTTTTAACGTTAAGTTCACATTATTTTACATCTAAAACACGTATTTACAATACATTTGGGTAAATACAAAAAATAGAAAAAAAATTAGGGAAAAAATTTGGTAAAAAATGGTGATAATTTCGCTAAATATCGATTAAAGTCATTTGTATTGAACTAATCATACTTTTTATATTTTTATCGTTAAGTTCACATTATTTTACATCTAAAACACGTATTTACAATACATTTGGTTGAATACAAAAAATAGAAAAAAAATTTTGAAATACAGGTGATGAATCCGCTAAATATCGTTTAAAGTCATTTATATTGAACTAATCATACTTTTTATATTTTTATCGTAAGGTTCACATTATTTTACATCTAAAACACGTATTTACAATACATTTGGGTGAATACAAAATATAGAAAAAAAATTTTGAAATACAGGTGATGAATCCGCTAAATATCGTCTTAATTCATTTCTATTAAACTAATCATACTTTTTATATTTTTAACGTTAAGTTCACATTATTTTACATCTAAAACACGTATTTACAATACATTTGGGTAAATACAAAAAATAGAAAAAAAATTAGGGAAAAAATTTGGTAAAAAATGGTGATAATTTCGCTAAATATCGATTAAAGTCATTTGTATTGAACTAATCATACTTTTTATATTTTTATCGTTAAGTTCACATTATTTTACATCTAAAACACGTATTTACAATACATTTGGGTGAATACAAAAAATAGAAAAAAAATTTGGGAAAAAAATGGTGATAATTCCGCTAAATATCGTTTAAAGTCATTTGTATTGAACTAATCATACTTTTTATATTTTTATCGTTAAGTTCACATTATTTTACATCTAAAACACGTATTTACAATACATTTGCGTGAATACAAAAAATAGAAAAAAAATTAGGGAAAAAATTTGGTAAAAAATGGTGATAATTTCGCTAAATATCGATTAAAGTTATTTGTATTGAACTAATCATACTTTTTATATTTTTATCGTTAAGTTCACATTATTTTACATCTAAAACACGTCTTTACAATACGTTTGGGTGAATATAAAAGGTCGTAAAAAAATTTTGAAATACAGGTGATGAATCCGCTAAATATCGTCTTATGTCATTTCTATTAAACTAATCATACTTTTTATATTTTTAACGTTAAGTTCACATTATTTTACATCTAAAACACGTATTTACAATACATTTGGGTGAATACAAAAAATAGAAAAAAAATTTGGGAAAAAATTGGGTAAAAAATGGTGATAATTCCGCTAAATATCGTTTAAAGTCATTTGTATTGAACTAATCATACTTTTTATATTTTCATCGTTAAGTTCACATTATTTTACATCTAAAACACGTCTTTACAATACATTTGGGTGAATATAAAAGGTGGTAAAAAAATTTTGAAATACAGGTGATGAATCCGCTAAATATCGTCTTAAGTCATTTCTATTAAACTAATCATACTTTTTATATTTTTAACGTTAAGTTCACATTATTTTACATCTAAAACACGTATTTACAATACATTTGGTTGAATACAAAAAATAGAAAAAAAATTTGGGAAAAAATTGGGTAAAAAATGGTGATAATTCCGCTAAATATCGTTTAAAGTCATTTGTATTGAACTAATCATACTTTTTATATTTTTATCGTTAAGTTCACATTATTTTACATCTAAAACACGTCTTTACAATACATTTGGGTGAATATAAAAGGTCGTAAAAAAATTTTGAAATACAGGTGATGAATCCGCTAAATATCGTCTTAAGTCATTTCTATTAAACTAATCATACTTTTTATATTTTTAACGTTAAGTTCACATTATTTTACATCTAAAACACGTATTTACAATACATTTGGGTAAATAGAAAAAATAGAAAAAAAATTAGGGAAAAAATTTGGTAAAAAATGGTGATAATTTCGCTAAATAGCGATTAAAGTCATTTGTATTGAACTAATCATACTTTTTATATTTTTATCGTTAAGTTCACATTATTTTACATCTAAAACACGTATTTACAATACATTTGGGTGAATATAAAAGGTCGTAAAAAAATTTTGAAATACAGGTGATGAATCCGCTAAATATCGTCTTAAGTCATTTCTATTAAACTAATCATACTTTTTATATTTTTAACGTTAAGTTCACATTATTTTACATCTAAAACACGTATTTACAATACATTTGGGTGAATACAAAAAATAGAAAAAAAATTTGGGAAAAAAATGGTGATAATTCCGCTAAATATCGTTTAAAGTCATTTGTATTGAACTAATCATACTTTTTATATTTTTATCGTTAAGTTCACATTATTTTACATCTAAAACACGTATTTACAATACATTTGCGTGAATACAAAAAATAGAAAAAAAATTAGGGAAAAAATTTGGTAAAAAATGGTGATAATTTCGCTAAATATCGATTAAAGTTATTTGTATTGAACTAATCATACTTTTTATATTTTTATCGTTAAGTTCACATTATTTTACATCTAAAACACGTCTTTACAATACGTTTGGGTGAATATAAAAGGTCGTAAAAAAATTTTGAAATACAGGTGATGAATCCGCTAAATATCGTCTTATGTCATTTCTATTAAACTAATCATACTTTTTATATTTTTAACGTTAAGTTCACATTATTTTACATCTAAAACACGTATTTACAATACATTTGGGTGAATACAAAAAATAGAAAAAAAATTTGGGAAAAAATTGGGTAAAAAATGGTGATAATTCCGCTAAATATCGTTTAAAGTCATTTGTATTGAACTAATCATACTTTTTATATTTTCATCGATAAGTTCACATTATTTTACATCTAAAACACGTCTTTACAATACATTTGGGTGAATATAAAAGGTGGTAAAAAAATTTTGAAATACAGGTGATGAATCCGCTAAATATCGTCTTAAGTCATTTCTATTAAACTAATCATACTTTTTATATTTTTAACGTTAAGTTCACATTATTTTACATCTAAAACACGTATTTACAATACATTTGGTTGAATACAAAAAATAGAAAAAAAATTTGGGAAAAAATTGGGTAAAAAATGGTGATAATTCCGCTAAATATCGTTTAAAGTCATTTGTATTGAACTAATCATACTTTTTATATTATTATCGTTAAGTTCACATTATTTTACATCTAAAACACGTCTTTACAATACATTTGGGTGAATATAAAAGGTCGTAAAAAAATTTTGAAATACAGGTGATGAATCCGCTAAATATCGTCTTAAGTCATTTCTATTAAACTAATCATACTTTTTATATTTTTAACGTTAAGTTCACATTATTTTACATCTAAAACACGTATTTACAATACATTTGGGTAAATAGAAAAAATAGAAAAAAAATTAGGGAAAAAATTTGGTAAAAAATGGTGATAATTTCGCTAAATATCGATTAAAGTCATTTGTATTGAACTAATCATACTTTTTATATTTTTATCGTTAAGTTCACATTATTTTACATCTAAAACACGTATTTACAATACATTTGGGTGAATATAAAAGGTCGTAAAAAAATTTTGAAATACAGGTGATGAATCCGCTAAATATCGTCTTATGTCATTTCTATTAAACTAATCATACTTTTTATATTTTTAACGTTAAGTTCACATTATTTTACATCTAAAACACGTATTTACAATACATTTGGGTGAATACAAAAAATAGAAAAAAAGTTTGGGAAAAAATTGGGTAAAAAATGGTGATAATTCCGCTAAATATCGTTTAAAGTCATTTGTATTGAACTAATCATACTTTTTATATTTTCATCGTTAAGTTCTCATTATTTTACATCTAAAACACGTCTTTACAATACATTTGGGTGAATATAAAAGGTCGTAAAAAAATTTTGAAATACAGGTGATGAATCCGCTAAATATCGTCTTAAGTGATTTCTATTAAACTAATCATACTTTTTATATTTTTAACGTTAAGTTCACATTATTTTACATCTAAAACACGTATTTACAATACATTTGGGTAAATACAAAAAATAGAAAAAAAATTAGGGAAAAAATTTGGTAAAAAATGGTGATAATTTCGCTAAATATCGATTAAAGTCATTTGTATTGAACTAATCATACTTTTTATATTTTTATCGTTAAGTTCACATTATTTTACATCTAAAACACGTATTTACAATACATTTGGTTGAATACAAAAAATAGAAAAAAAATTTTGAAATACAGGTGATGAATCCGCTAAATATCGTCTTAATTCATTTCTATTAAACTAATCATACTTTTTATATTTTTAACGTTAAGTTCACATTATTTTACATCTAAAACACGTATTTACAATACATTTGGGTAAATACAAAAAATAGAAAAAAAATTAGGGAAAAAATTTGGTAAAAAATGGTGATAATTTCGCTAAATATCGATTAAAGTCATTTGTATTGAACTAATCATACTTTTTATATTTTTATCGTTAAGTTCACATTATTTTACATCTAAAACACGTATTTACAATACATTTGGGTGAATACAAAAAATAGAAAAAAAATTAGGGAAAAAATTTGGTAAAAAATGGTGATAATTTCGCTAAATATCGATTAAAGTCATTTGTATTGAACTAATCATACTTTTTATATTTTTATCGTTAAGTTCACATTATTTTACATCTAAAACACGTATTTACAATACATTTGGGTGAATATAAAAGGTCGTAAAAAAATTTTGAAATACAGGTGATGAATCCGCTAAATATCGTCTTATGTCATTTCTATTAAACTAATCATACTTTTTATATTTTTAACGTTAAGTTCACATTATTTTACATCTAAAACACGTATTTACAATACATTTGGGTGAATACAAAAAATAGAAAAAAAGTTTGGGAAAAACTTGGGTAAAAAATGGTGATAATTCCGCTAAATATCGTTTAAAGTCATTTGTATTGAACTAATCATACTTTTTATATTTTCATCGTTAAGTTCTCATTATTTTACATCTAAAACACGTCTTTACAATACATTTGGGTGAATATAAAAGGTCGTAAAAAAATGTTGAAATACAGGTGATGAATCCGCTAAATATCGTCTTAAGTCATTTCTATTAAACTAATCATACTTTTTATATTTTTAACATTAAGTTCAGATTATTTTACATCTAAAACACGTATTTACAATACATTTGGGTGAATACAAAAAATAGAAAAAAAATAGAAAAAAAATTTGGGAAAAAAATGGTGATAATTCCGCTAAATATCGTTTAAAGTCATTTATATTGAACTAATCATACTTTTTATATTTTTATCGTAAGGTTCACATTATTTTACATCTAAAACACGTATTTACAATACATTTGGGTGAATACAAAAAATAGAAAAAAAATTAGGGAAAAAATTTGGTAAAAAATGGTGATAATTTCGCTAAATATCGATTAAAGTCATTTGTATTGAACTAATCATACTTTTTATATTTTTATCGTTAAGTTCACATTATTTTACATCTAAAACACGTATTTACAATACATTTGGGTGAATACAAAAAATAGAAAAAAAATTAGGGAAAAAATTTGGTAAAAAATGGTGATAATTTCGCTAAATATCGATTAAAGTCATTTGTATTGAACTAATCATACTTTTTATATTTTTATCGTTAAGTTCACATTATTTTACATCTAAAACACGTCTTTACAATACATTTGGGTGAATATAAAAGGTCGTAAAAAAATTTTGAAATACAGGTGATGAATCCGCTAAATATCGTCTTAAGTCATTTCTATTAAACTAATCATACTTTTTATATTTTTAACGTTAAGTTCACATTATTTTACATCTAAAACACGTATTTACAATACATTTGCGTGAATACAAAAAATAGAAAAAAAATTAGGGAAAAAATTTGGTAAAAAATGGTGATAATTTCGCTAAATATCGATTAAAGTTATTTGTATTGAACTAATCATACTTTTTATATTTTTATCGTTAAGTTCACATTATTTTACATCTAAAACACGTCTTTACAATACGTTTGGGTGAATATAAAAGGTCGTAAAAAAATTTTGAAATACAGGTGATGAATCCGCTAAATATCGTCTTATGTCATTTCTATTAAACTAATCATACTTTATATATTTTTAACGTTAAGTTCACATTATTTTACATCTAAAACACGTATTTACAATACATTTGGGTGAATACAAAAAATAGAAAAAAAATTTGGGAAAAAATTGGGTAAAAAATGGTGATAATTCCGCTAAATATCGTTTAAAGTCATTTGTATTGAACTAATCATACTTTTTATATTTTCATCGTTAAGTTCACATTATTTTACATCTAAAACACGTCTTTACAATACATTTGGGTGAATATAAAAGGTGGTAAAAAAATTTTGAAATACAGGTGATGAATCCGCTAAATATCGTCTTAAGTCATTTCTATTAAACTAATCATACTTTTTATATTTTTAACGTTAAGTTCACATTATTTTACATCTAAAACACGTATTTACAATACATTTGGTTGAATACAAAAAATAGAAAAAAAATTTGGGAAAAAATTTGGTAAAAAATGGTGATAATTCCGCTAAATATCGTTTAAAGTCATTTGTATTGAACTAATCATACTTTTTATATTTTTATCGTTAAGTTCACATTATTTTACATCTAAAACACGTCTTTACAATACATTTGGGTGAATATAAAAGGTCGTAAAAAAATTTTGAAATACAGGTGATGAATCCGCTAAATATCGTCTTAAGTCATTTCTATTAAACTAATCATACTTTTTATATTTTTAACGTTAAGTTCACATTATTTTACATCTAAAACACGTATTTACAATACATTTGGGTAAATACAAAAAATAGAAAAAAAATTAGGGAAAAAATTTGGTAAAAAATGGTGATAATTTCGCTAAATATCGATTAAAGTCATTTGTATTGAACTAATCATACTTTTTATATTTTTATCGTTAAGTTCACATTATTTTACATCTAAAACACGTATTTACAATACATTTGGGTGAATATAAAAGGTCGTAAAAAAATTTTGAAATACAGGTGATGAATCCGCTAAATATCGTCTTATGTCATTTCTATTAAACTAATCATACTTTTTATATTTTTAACGTTAAGTTCACATTATTTTACATCTAAAACACGTATTTACAATACATTTGGGTGAATACAAAAAATAGAAAAAAAGTTTGGGAAAAAATTGGGTAAAAAATGGTGATAATTCCGCTAAATATCGTTTAAAGTCATTTGTATTGAACTAATCATACTTTTTATATGTTCATCGTTAAGTTCTCATTATTTTACATCTAAAACACGTATTTACAATACATTTGGGTGAATACAAAAAATAGAAAAAAAATTAGGGGAAAAATTTGGTAAAAAATGGTGATAATTTCGCCAAATATCGATTAAAGTCATTTGTATTGAACTAATCATACTTTTTATATTTTTATCGTTAAGTTCACATTATTTTACATCTAAAACACGTCTTTACAATACATTTGGGTGAATACAAAAAATAGAAAAAAAATTTGGGAAAAAAATGGTGATAATTCCGCTAAATATCGTTTAAAGTCATTTGTATTGAACTAATCATACTTTTTATATTTTTATCGTTAAGTTCACATTATTTTACATCTAAAACACGTATTTACAATACATTTGGGTGAATACAAAAAATAGAAAAAAAATTTTGAAATACAGGTGATGAATCCGCTAAATATCGTCTTAAGTCATTTCTATTAAACTAATCATACTTTTTATATTTTCATCGTTAAGTTCACATTATTTTACATCTAAAACACGTCTTTACAATACATTTGGGTGAATATAAAAGGTCGTAAAAAAATTTTGAAATACAGGTGATGAATCCGCTAAATATCGTCTTAAGTCATTTCTATTAAACTAATCATACTTTTTATATTTTTAACGTTAAGTTCACATTATTTTACATCTAAAACACGTATTTACAATACATTTGGGTAAATACAAAAAATAGAAAAAAAATTAGGGAAAAAATTTGGTAAAAAATGGTGATAATTTCGCTAAATATCGATTAAAGTCATTTGTATTGAACTAATCATACTTTTTATATTTTTATCGTTAAGTTCACATTATTTTACATCTAAAACACGTATTTACAATACATTTGGGTGAATACAAAAAATAGAAAAAAAATTAGGGAAAAAATTTGGTAAAAAATGGTGATAATTTCGCTAAATATCGATTAAAGTCATTTGTATTGAACTAATCATACTTTTTATATTTTTATCGTTAAGTTCACATTATTTTACATCTAAAACACGTCTTTACAATACATTTGGGTGAATATAAAAGGTCGTAAAAAAATTTTGAAATACAGGTGATGAATCCGCTAAATATCGTCTTAAGTCATTTCTATTAAACTAATCATACTTTTTATATTTTTAACGTTAAGTTCACATTATTTTACATCTAAAACACGTATTTACAATACATTTGCGTGAATACAAAAAATAGAAAAAAAATTAGGGAAAAAATTTGGTAAAAAATGGTGATAATTTCGCTAAATATCGATTAAAGTTATTTGTATTGAACTAATCATACTTTTTATATTTTTATCGTTAAGTTCACATTATTTTACATCTAAAACACGTCTTTACAATACGTTTGGGTGAATATAAAAGGTCGTAAAAAAATTTTGAAATACAGGTGATGAATCCGCTAAATATCGTCTTATGTCATTTCTATTAAACTAATCATACTTTATATATTTTTAACGTTAAGTTCACATTATTTTACATCTAAAACACGTATTTACAATACATTTGGGTGAATACAAAAAATAGAAAAAAAATTTGGGAAAAAATTGGGTAAAAAATGGTGATAATTCCGCTAAATATCGTTTAAAGTCATTTGTATTGAACTAATCATACTTTTTATATTTTCATCGTTAAGTTCACATTATTTTACATCTAAAACACGTCTTTACAATACATTTGGGTGAATATAAAAGGTGGTAAAAAAATTTTGAAATACAGGTGATGAATCCGCTAAATATCGTCTTAAGTCATTTCTATTAAACTAATCATACTTTTTATATTTTTAACGTTAAGTTCACATTATTTTACATCTAAAACACGTATTTACAATACATTTGGTTGAATACAAAAAATAGAAAAAAAATTTGGGAAAAAATTTGGTAAAAAATGGTGATAATTCCGCTAAATATCGTTTAAAGTCATTTGTATTGAACTAATCATACTTTTTATATTTTTATCGTTAAGTTCACATTATTTTACATCTAAAACACGTCTTTACAATACATTTGGGTGAATATAAAAGGTCGTAAAAAAATTTTGAAATACAGGTGATGAATCCGCTAAATATCGTCTTAAGTCATTTCTATTAAACTAATCATACTTTTTATATTTTTAACGTTATGTTCACATTATTTTACATCTAAAACACGTATTTACAATACATTTGGGTAAATACAAAAAATAGAAAAAAAATTAGGGAAAAAATTTGGTAAAAAATGGTGATAATTTCGCTAAATATCGATTAAAGTCATTTGTATTGAACTAATCATACTTTTTATATTTTTATCGTTAAGTTCACATTATTTTACATCTAAAACACGTATTTACAATACATTTGGGTGAATATAAAAGGTCGTAAAAAAATTTTGAAATACAGGTGATGAATCCGCTAAATATCGTCTTATGTCATTTCTATTAAACTAATCATACTTTTTATATTTTTAACGTTAAGTTCACATTATTTTACATCTAAAACACGTATTTACAATACATTTGGGTGAATACAAAAAATAGAAAAAAAGTTTGGGAAAAAATTGGGTAAAAAATGGTGATAATTCCGCTAAATATCGTTTAAAGTCATTTGTATTGAACTAATCATACTTTTTATATGTTCATCGTTAAGTTCTCATTATTTTACATCTAAAACACGTATTTACAATACATTTGGGTGAATACAAAAAATAGAAAAAAAATTAGGGGAAAAATTTGGTAAAAAATGGTGATAATTTCGCCAAATATCGATTAAAGTCATTTGTATTGAACTAATCATACTTTTTATATTTTTATCGTTAAGTTCACATTATTTTACATCTAAAACACGTCTTTACAATACATTTGGGTGAATACAAAAAATAGAAAAAAAATTTGGGAAAAAAATGGTGATAATTCCGCTAAATATCGTTTAAAGTCATTTGTATTGAACTAATCATACTTTTTATATTTTTATCGTTAAGTTCACATTATTTTACATCTAAAACACGTATTTACAATACATTTGGGTGAATACAAAAAATAGAAAAAAAATTTTGAAATACAGGTGATGAATCCGCTAAATATCGTCTTAAGTCATTTCTATTAAACTAATCATACTTTTTATATTTTCATCGTTAAGTTCACATTATTTTACATCTAAAACACGTCTTTACAATACATTTGGGTGAATATAAAAGGTCGTAAAAAAATTTTGAAATACAGGTGATGAATCCGCTAAATATCGTCTTAAGTAATTTCTATTAAACTAATCATACTTTTTATATTTTTAACGTTAAGTTCACATTATTTTACATCTAAAACACGTATTTACAATACATTTGGGTAAATACAAAAAATAGAAAAAAAATAAGGGAAAAAATTTGGTAAAAAATGGTGATAATTTCGCTAAATATCGATTAAAGTCATTTGTATTGAACTAATCATACTTTTTATATGTTCATCGTTAAGTTCTCATTATTTTACATCTAAAACACGTCTTTACAATACATTTGGGTGAATATAAAAGGTCGTAAAAAAATTTTGAAATACAGGTGATGAATCCGCTAAATATCGTCTTAAGTGATTTCTATTAAACTAATCATACTTTTTATATTTTTAACGTTAAGTTCACATTATTTTACATCTAAAACACGTATTTACAATACATTTGGGTGAATACAAAAAATAGAAAAAAAATTTGGGAAAAAAATGGTGATAATTCCGCTAAATATCGTTTAAAGTCATTTGTATTGAACTAATCATACTTTTTATATTTTTATCGTTAAGTTCACATTATTTTACATCTAAAACACGTATTTACAATACATTTGGGTGAATACAAAAAATAGAAAAAAAATTTTGAAATACAGGTGATGAATCCGCTAAATATCGTCTTAAGTCATTTCTATTAAACTAATCATACTTTTTATATTTTCATCGTTAAGTTCACATTATTTTACATCTAAAACACGTCTTTACAATACATTTGGGTGAATATAAAAGGTCGTAAAAAAATTTTGAAATACAGGTGATGAATCCGCTAAATATCGTCTTAAGTAATTTCTATTAAACTAATCATACTTTTTATATTTTTAACGTTAAGTTCACATTATTTTACATCTAAAACACGTATTTACAATACATTTGGGTAAATACAAAAAATAGAAAAAAAATAAGGGAAAAAATTTGGTAAAAAATGGTGATAATTTCGCTAAATATCGATTAAAGTCATTTGTATTGAACTAATCATACTTTTTATATTTTTATCGTTAAGTTCACAATATTTTACATCTAAAACACGTCTTTACAATACATTTGGGTGAATATAAAAGGTCGTAAAAAAATTTTGAAATACAGGTGATGAATCCGCTAAATATCGTCTTAAGTCATTTCTATTAAACTAATCATACTTTTTATATTTTTATCGTTAAGTTCACATTATTTTACATCTAAAACACGTATTTACAATACATTTGGGTGAATACAAAAAATAGAAAAAAAATTAGGGAAAAAATTTGGTAAAAAATGGTGATAATTTCGCTAAATATCGATTAAAGTCATTTGTATTGAACTAATCATACTTTTTATATTTTTATCGTTAAGTTCACATTATTTTACATCTAAAACACGTATTTACAATACATTTGGGTGAATATAAAAGGTCGTAAAAAAATTTTGAATTACAGGTGATGAATCCGCTAAATATCGTCTTAAGTCATTTCTATTAAACTAATCATACTTTTTATATTTTTAACGTTAAGTTCAGATTATTTTACATCTAAAACACGTATTTACAATACATTTGGGTAAATACAAAAAATAGAAAAAAAATTAGGGAAAAAATTTGGTAAAAAATGGTGATAATTTCACTAAATATCGATTAAAGTCATTTGTATTGAACTAATCATACTTTTTATATTTTTATCGTTAAGTTCACATTATTTTACATCTAAAACACGTCTTTACAATACATTTGGGTGAATATAAAAGGTCGTAAAAAAATTTTGAAATACAGGTGATGAATCCGCTAAATATCGTCTTAAGTAATTTCTATTAAACTAATCATACTTTTTATATTTTTAACGTTAAGTTCACATTATTTTACATCTAAAACACGTATTTACAATACATTTGGGTAAATACAAAAAATAGAAAAAAAATAAGGGAAAAAATTTGGTAAAAAATGGTGATAATTTCGCTAAATATCGATTAAAGTCATTTGTATTGAACTAATCATACTTTTTATATTTTTATCGTTAAGTTCACATTATTTTACATCTAAAACACGTCTTTACAATACATTTGGGTGAATATAAAAGGCCGTAAAAAAATTTTGAAATACAGGTGATGAATCCGCTAAATATCGTCTTAAGTCATTTCTATTAAACTAATCATACTTTTTATATTTTTAACGTTAAGTTCACATTATTTTACATCTAAAACACGTATTTACAATACATTTGGGTGAATACAAAAAATAGAAAAAAAATTTGGGAAAAAAATGGTGATAATTCCGCTAAATATCGTTTAAAGTCATTTGTATTGAACTAATCATACTTTTTATATTTTTAACGTTAAGTTCACATTATTTTACATCTAAAACACGTATTTACAATACATTTGGGTGATTACAAAAAATAGAAAAAAAATTTTGAAATACAGGTGATGAATCCGCTAAATATCGTCTTAAGTCATTTCTATTAAACTAATCATACTTTTTATATTTTTAACGTTAAGTTCACATTATTTTACATCTAAAACACGTATTTACAATACATTTGGGTGAATACAAAAAATAGAAAAAAAATTAGGGAAAAAATTAGGTAAAAAATGGTGATAATTTCGCTAAATATCGATTAAAGTCATTTGTATTGAACTAATCATACTTTTTATATTTTTATCGTTAAGTTCACATTATTTTACATCTAAAACACGTCTTTACAATACATTTGGGTGAATATAAAAGGTCGTAAAAAAATTTTGAAATACAGGTGATGAATCCGCTAAATATCGTCTTAAGTCATTTCTATTAAACTAATCATACTTTTTATATTTTTAACGTTAAGTTTACATTATTTTACATCTAAAACACGTATTTACAATACATTTGGGTGAATACAAAAAATAGAAAAAAAATTTGGGAAAAAATTGGGTAAAAAATGGTGATAATTCCGCTAAATATCGTTTAAAGTCATTTGTATTGAACTAATCATACTTTTTATATTTTTATCGTTAAGTTCACATTATTTTACATCTAAAACACGTCTTTACAATACATTTGGGTGAATATAAAAGGTCGTAAAAAAATTTTGAAATACAGGTGATGAATCTGCTAAATATCGTCTTAAGTCATTTCTATTAAACTAATCATACTTTTTATATTTTTATCGTTAAGTTCACATTATTTTACATCTAAAACACGTCTTTACAATACATTTGGGTGAATATAAAAGGTCGTAAAAAAATTTTGAAATATAGGTGATGAATCCGCTAAATATTGTCTTAAGTCATTTCTATTAAACTAATCATACTTTTTATATTTTTATCGTTAAGTTCACATTATTTTACATCTAAAACACGTATTTACAATACATTTGGGTGAATACAAAAAATAGAAAAAAAATTAGGGAAAAAATTTGGTAAAAAATGGTGATAATTTCGCTAAATATCGATTAAAGTCATTTGTATTGAACTAATCATACTTTTTATATTTTTATCGTTAAGTTCACATTATTTTACATCTAAAACACGTATTTACAATACATTTGGGTGAATACAAAAAATAGAAAAAAAATTTTGAAATACAGGTGATGAATCCGCTAAATATCGTCTTAAGTCATTTCTATTAAACTAATCATACTTTTTATATTTTTAACGTTAAGTTCACATTATTTTACATCTAAAACACGTATTTACAATACATTTGGGTGAATACAAAAAATAGAAAAAAAATTAGGGAAAAAATTAGGTAAAAAATGGTGATAATTTCGCTAAATATCGATTAAAGTCATTTGTATTGAACTAATCATACTTTTTATATTTTTATCGTTAAGTTCACATTATTTTACATCTAAAACACGTCTTTACAATACATTTGGGTGAATATAAAAGGTCGTTAAAAAATTTTGAAATACAGGTGATGAATCCGCTAAATATCGTCTTAAGTCATTTCTATTAAACTAATCATACTTTTTATATTTTTAACGTTAAGTTCACATTATTTTACATCTAAAACACGTATTTACAATACATTTGGGTGAATACAAAAAATAGAAAAAAAATTTGGGAAAAAAATGGTGATAATTCCGCTAAATATCGTTTAAAGTCATTTGTATTGAACTAATCATACTTTTTATATTTTTATCGTTAAGTTCACATTATTTTACATCTAAAACACGTATTTACAATACATTTGGGTGAATACAAAAAATAGAAAAAAAATTTTGAAATACAGGTGATGAATCCGCTAAATATCGTCTTAAGTCATTTCTATTAAACTAATCATACTTTTTATATTTTCATCGTTAAGTTCACATTATTTTACATCTAAAACACGTCTTTACAATACATTTGGGTGAATATAAAAGGTCGTAAAAAAATTTTGAAATACAGGTGATGAATCCGCTAAATATCGTCTTAAGTAATTTCTATTAAACTAATCATACTTTTTATATTTTTAACGTTAAGTTCACATTATTTTACATCTAAAACACGTATTTACAATACATTTGGGTAAATACAAAAAATAGAAAAAAAATAAGGGAAAAAATTTGGTAAAAAATGGTGATAATTTCGCTAAATATCGATTAAAGTCATTTGTATTGAACTAATCATACTTTTTATATTTTTATCGTTAAGTTCACAATATTTTACATCTAAAACACGTCTTTACAATACATTTGGGTGAATATAAAAGGTCGTAAAAAAATTTTGAAATACAGGTGATGAATCCGCTAAATATCGTCTTAAGTCATTTCTATTAAACTAATCATACTTTTTATATTTTTATCGTTAAGTTCACATTATTTTACATCTAAAACACGTATTTACAATACATTTGGGTGAATACAAAAAATAGAAAAAAAATTAGGGAAAAAATTTGGTAAAAAATGGTGATAATTTCGCTAAATATCGATTAAAGTCATTTGTATTGAACTAATCATACTTTTTATATTTTTATCGTTAAGTTCACATTATTTTACATCTAAAACACGTATTTACAATACATTTGGGTGAATATAAAAGGTCGTAAAAAAATTTTGAATTACAGGTGATGAATCCGCTAAATATCGTCTTAAGTCATTTCTATTAAACTAATCATACTTTTTATATTTTTAACGTTAAGTTCAGATTATTTTACATCTAAAACACGTATTTACAATACATTTGGGTAAATACAAAAAATAGAAAAAAAATTAGGGAAAAAATTTGGTAAAAAATGGTGATAATTTCACTAAATATCGATTAAAGTCATTTGTATTGAACTAATCATACTTTTTATATTTTTATCGTTAAGTTCACATTATTTTACATCTAAAACACGTCTTTACAATACATTTGGGTGAATATAAAAGGTCGTAAAAAAATTTTGAAATACAGGTGATGAATCCGCTAAATATCGTCTTAAGTAATTTCTATTAAACTAATCATACTTTTTATATTTTTAACGTTAAGTTCACATTATTTTACATCTAAAACACGTATTTACAATACATTTGGGTAAATACAAAAAATAGAAAAAAAATAAGGGAAAAAATTTGGTAAAAAATGGTGATAATTTCGCTAAATATCGATTAAAGTCATTTGTATTGAACTAATCATACTTTTTATATTTTTATCGTTAAGTTCACATTATTTTACATCTAAAACACGTCTTTACAATACATTTGGGTGAATATAAAAGGCCGTAAAAAAATTTTGAAATACAGGTGATGAATCCGCTAAATATCGTCTTAAGTCATTTCTATTAAACTAATCATACTTTTTATATTTTTAACGTTAAGTTCACATTATTTTACATCTAAAACACGTATTTACAATACATTTGGGTGAATACAAAAAATAGAAAAAAAATTTGGGAAAAAAATGGTGATAATTCCGCTAAATATCGTTTAAAGTCATTTGTATTGAACTAATCATACTTTTTATATTTTTAACGTTAAGTTCACATTATTTTACATCTAAAACACGTATTTACAATACATTTGGGTGATTACAAAAAATAGAAAAAAAATTTTGAAATACAGGTGATGAATCCGCTAAATATCGTCTTAAGTCATTTCTATTAAACTAATCATACTTTTTATATTTTTAACGTTAAGTTCACATTATTTTACATCTAAAACACGTATTTACAATACATTTGGGTGAATACAAAAAATAGAAAAAAAATTAGGGAAAAAATTAGGTAAAAAATGGTGATAATTTCGCTAAATATCGATTAAAGTCATTTGTATTGAACTAATCATACTTTTTATATTTTTATCGTTTAGTTCACATTATTTTACATCTAAAACACGTCTTTACAATACATTTGGGTGAATATAAAAGGTCGTAAAAAAATTTTGAAATACAGGTGATGAATCCGCTAAATATCGTCTTAAGTCATTTCTATTAAACTAATCATACTTTTTATATTTTTAACGTTAAGTTTACATTATTTTACATCTAAAACACGTATTTACAATACATTTGGGTGAATACAAAAAATAGAAAAAAAATTTGGGAAAAAATTGGGTAAAAAATGGTGATAATTCCGCTAAATATCGTTTAAAGTCATTTGTATTGAACTAATCATACTTTTTATATTTTTATCGTTAAGTTCACATTATTTTACATCTAAAACACGTCTTTACAATACATTTGGGTGAATATAAAAGGTCGTAAAAAAATTTTGAAATACAGGTGATGAATCTGCTAAATATCGTCTTAAGTCATTTCTATTAAACTAATCATACTTTTTATATTTTTATCGTTAAGTTCACATTATTTTACATCTAAAACACGTCTTTACAATACATTTGGGTGAATATAAAAGGTCGTAAAAAAATTTTGAAATATAGGTGATGAATCCGCTAAATATTGTCTTAAGTCATTTCTATTAAACTAATCATACTTTTTATATTTTTATCGTTAAGTTCACATTATTTTACATCTAAAACACGTATTTACAATACATTTGGGTGAATACAAAAAATAGAAAAAAAATTAGGGAAAAAATTTGGTAAAAAATGGTGATAATTTCGCTAAATATCGATTAAAGTCATTTGTATTGAACTAATCATACTTTTTATATTTTTATCGTTAAGTTCACATTATTTTACATCTAAAACACGTATTTACAATACATTTGGGTGAATACAAAAAATAGAAAAAAAATTTTGAAATACAGGTGATGAATCCGCTAAATATCGTCTTAAGTCATTTCTATTAAACTAATCATACTTTTTATATTTTTAACGTTAAGTTCACATTATTTTACATCTAAAACACGTATTTACAATACATTTGGGTGAATACAAAAAATAGAAAAAAAATTAGGGAAAAAATTAGGTAAAAAATGGTGATAATTTCGCTAAATATCGATTAAAGTCATTTGTATTGAACTAATCATACTTTTTATATTTTTATCGTTAAGTTCACATTATTTTACATCTAAAACACGTCTTTACAATACATTTGGGTGAATATAAAAGGTCGTTAAAAAATTTTGAAATACAGGTGATGAATCCGCTAAATATCGTCTTAAGTCATTTCTATTAAACTAATCATACTTTTTATATTTTTAACGTTAAGTTCACATTATTTTACATCTAAAACACGTATTTACAATACATTTGGGTGAATACAAAAAATAGAAAAAAAATTTGGGAAAAAAATGGTGATAATTCCGCTAAATATCGTTTAAAGTCATTTGTATTGAACTAATCATACTTTTTATATTTTTATCGTTAAGTTCACATTATTTTACATCTAAAACACGTATTTACAATACATTTGGGTGAATACAAAAAATAGAAAAAAAATTTTGAAATACAGGTGATGAATCCGCTAAATATCGTCTTAAGTCATTTCTATTAAACTAATCATACTTTTTATATTTTCATCGTTAAGTTCACATTATTTTACATCTAAAACACGTCTTTACAATACATTTGGGTGAATATAAAAGGTCGTAAAAAAATTAGGGAAAAAATTTGGTAAAAAATGGTGATAATTTCGCTAAATATCGATTAAAGTCATTTGTATTGAACTAATCATACTTTTTATATTTTTATCGTTAAGTTCACATTATTTTACATCTAAAACACGTATTTACAATACATTTGGGTGAATACAAAAAATAGAAAAAAAATTTTGAAATACAGGTGATGAATCCGCTAAATATCGTCTTAAGTCATTTCTATTAAACTAATCATACTTTTTATATTTTTAACGTTAAGTTCACATTATTTTACATCTAAAACACGTATTTACAATACATTTGGGTGAATACAAAAAATAGAAAAAAAATTAGGGAAAAAATTAGGTAAAAAATGGTGATAATTTCGCTAAATATCGATTAAAGTCATTTGTATTGAACTAATCATACTTTTTATATTTTTATCGTTAAGTTCACATTATTTTACATCTAAAACACGTCTTTACAATACATTTGGGTGAATATAAAAGGTCGTTAAAAAATTTTGAAATACAGGTGATGAATCCGCTAAATATCGTCTTAAGTCATTTCTATTAAACTAATCATACTTTTTATATTTTTAACGTTAAGTTCACATTATTTTACATCTAAAACACGTATTTACAATACATTTGGGTGAATACAAAAAATAGAAAAAAAATTTGGGAAAAAAATGGTGATAATTCCGCTAAATATCGTTTAAAGTCATTTGTATTGAACTAATCATACTTTTTATATTTTTATCGTTAAGTTCACATTATTTTACATCTAAAACACGTATTTACAATACATTTGGGTGAATACAAAAAATAGAAAAAAAATTTTGAAATACAGGTGATGAATCCGCTAAATATCGTCTTAAGTCATTTCTATTAAACTAATCATACTTTTTATATTTTCATCGTTAAGTTCACATTATTTTACATCTAAAACACGTCTTTACAATACATTTGGGTGAATATAAAAGGTCGTAAAAAAATTTTGAAATACAGGTGATGAATCCGCTAAATATCGTCTTAAGTAATTTCTATTAAACTAATCATACTTTTTATATTTTTAACGTTAAGTTCACATTATTTTACATCTAAAACACGTATTTACAATACATTTGGGTAAATACAAAAAATAGAAAAAAAATAAGGGAAAAAATTTGGTAAAAAATGGTGATAATTTCGCTAAATATCGATTAAAGTCATTTGTATTGAACTAATCATACTTTTTATATTTTTATCGTTAAGTTCACAATATTTTACATCTAAAACACGTCTTTACAATACATTTGGGTGAATATAAAAGGTCGTAAAAAAATTTTGAAATACAGGTGATGAATCCGCTAAATATCGTCTTAAGTCATTTCTATTAAACTAATCATACTTTTTATATTTTTATCGTTAAGTTCACATTATTTTACATCTAAAACACGTATTTACAATACATTTGGGTGAATACAAAAAATAGAAAAAAAATTAGGGAAAAAATTTGGTAAAAAATGGTGATAATTTCGCTAAATATCGATTAAAGTCATTTGTATTGAACTAATCATACTTTTTATATTTTTATCGTTAAGTTCACATTATTTTACATCTAAAACACGTATTTACAATACATTTGGGTGAATATAAAAGGTCGTAAAAAAATTTTGAATTACAGGTGATGAATCCGCTAAATATCGTCTTAAGTCATTTCTATTAAACTAATCATACTTTTTATATTTTTAACGTTAAGTTCAGATTATTTTACATCTAAAACACGTATTTACAATACATTTGGGTAAATACAAAAAATAGAAAAAAAATTAGGGAAAAAATTTGGTAAAAAATGGTGATAATTTCACTAAATATCGATTAAAGTCATTTGTATTGAACTAATCATACTTTTTATATTTTTATCGTTAAGTTCACATTATTTTACATCTAAAACACGTCTTTACAATACATTTGGGTGAATATAAAAGGTCGTAAAAAAATTTTGAAATACAGGTGATGAATCCGCTAAATATCGTCTTAAGTAATTTCTATTAAACTAATCATACTTTTTATATTTTTAACGTTAAGTTCACATTATTTTACATCTAAAACACGTATTTACAATACATTTGGGTAAATACAAAAAATAGAAAAAAAATAAGGGAAAAAATTTGGTAAAAAATGGTGATAATTTCGCTAAATATCGATTAAAGTCATTTGTATTGAACTAATCATACTTTTTATATTTTTATCGTTAAGTTCACATTATTTTACATCTAAAACACGTCTTTACAATACATTTGGGTGAATATAAAAGGCCGTAAAAAAATTTTGAAATACAGGTGATGAATCCGCTAAATATCGTCTTAAGTCATTTCTATTAAACTAATCATACTTTTTATATTTTTAACGTTAAGTTCACATTATTTTACATCTAAAACACGTATTTACAATACATTTGGGTGAATACAAAAAATAGAAAAAAAATTTGGGAAAAAAATGGTGATAATTCCGCTAAATATCGTTTAAAGTCATTTGTATTGAACTAATCATACTTTTTATATTTTTAACGTTAAGTTCACATTATTTTACATCTAAAACACGTATTTACAATACATTTGGGTGATTACAAAAAATAGAAAAAAAATTTTGAAATACAGGTGATGAATCCGCTAAATATCGTCTTAAGTCATTTCTATTAAACTAATCATACTTTTTATATTTTTAACGTTAAGTTCACATTATTTTACATCTAAAACACGTATTTACAATACATTTGGGTGAATACAAAAAATAGAAAAAAAATTAGGGAAAAAATTAGGTAAAAAATGGTGATAATTTCGCTAAATATCGATTAAAGTCATTTGTATTGAACTAATCATACTTTTTATATTTTTATCGTTAAGTTCACATTATTTTACATCTAAAACACGTCTTTACAATACATTTGGGTGAATATAAAAGGTCGTAAAAAAATTTTGAAATACAGGTGATGAATCCGCTAAATATCGTCTTAAGTCATTTCTATTAAACTAATCATACTTTTTATATTTTTAACGTTAAGTTTACATTATTTTACATCTAAAACACGTATTTACAATACATTTGGGTGAATACAAAAAATAGAAAAAAAATTTGGGAAAAAATTGGGTAAAAAATGGTGATAATTCCGCTAAATATCGTTTAAAGTCATTTGTATTGAACTAATCATACTTTTTATATTTTTATCGTTAAGTTCACATTATTTTACATCTAAAACACGTCTTTACAATACATTTGGGTGAATATAAAAGGTCGTAAAAAAATTTTGAAATACAGGTGATGAATCTGCTAAATATCGTCTTAAGTCATTTCTATTAAACTAATCATACTTTTTATATTTTTATCGTTAAGTTCACATTATTTTACATCTAAAACACGTCTTTACAATACATTTGGGTGAATATAAAAGGTCGTAAAAAAATTTTGAAATATAGGTGATGAATCCGCTAAATATTGTCTTAAGTCATTTCTATTAAACTAATCATACTTTTTATATTTTTATCGTTAAGTTCACATTATTTTACATCTAAAACACGTATTTACAATACATTTGGGTGAATACAAAAAATAGAAAAAAAATTAGGGAAAAAATTTGGTAAAAAATGGTGATAATTTCGCTAAATATCGATTAAAGTCATTTGTATTGAACTAATCATACTTTTTATATTTTTATCGTTAAGTTCACATTATTTTACATCTAAAACACGTATTTACAATACATTTGGGTGAATACAAAAAATAGAAAAAAAATTTTGAAATACAGGTGATGAATCCGCTAAATATCGTCTTAAGTCATTTCTATTAAACTAATCATACTTTTTATATTTTTAACGTTAAGTTCACATTATTTTACATCTAAAACACGTATTTACAATACATTTGGGTGAATACAAAAAATAGAAAAAAAATTAGGGAAAAAATTAGGTAAAAAATGGTGATAATTTCGCTAAATATCGATTAAAGTCATTTGTATTGAACTAATCATACTTTTTATATTTTTATCGTTAAGTTCACATTATTTTACATCTAAAACACGTCTTTACAATACATTTGGGTGAATATAAAAGGTCGTTAAAAAATTTTGAAATACAGGTGATGAATCCGCTAAATATCGTCTTAAGTCATTTCTATTAAACTAATCATACTTTTTATATTTTTAACGTTAAGTTCACATTATTTTACATCTAAAACACGTATTTACAATACATTTGGGTGAATACAAAAAATAGAAAAAAAATTTGGGTAAAAAATGGTTATAATTCCGCTAAATATCGTTTAAAGTCATTTGTATTGAACTAATCATACTTTTTATATTTTTAACGTTAATTTCACATTATTTTACATCTAAAACACGTATTTACAATACATTTGGGTGAATACAAAAAATAGAAAAAAAATTTTGAAATACAGGTGATGAATCCGCTAAATATCGTCTTAAGTCATTTCTATTAAACTAATCATACTTTTTATATTTTTAACGTTAAGTTCACATTATTTTACATCTAAAACACGTATTTACAATACATTTGGGTGAATACAAAAAATAGAAAAAAAATTAGGGAAAAAATTAGGTAAAAAATGGTGATAATTTCGCTAAATATCGATTAAAGTCATTTGTATTGAACTAATCATACTTTTTATATTTTTATCGTTAAGTTCACATTATTTTACATCTAAAACACGTCTTTACAATACATTTGGGTGAATATAAAAGGTCGTAAAAAAATTTTGAAATACAGGTGATGAATCCGCTAAATATCGTCTTAAGTCATTTCTATTAAACTAATCATACTTTTTATATTTTTAACGTTAAGTTCACATTATTTTACATCTAAAACACGTATTTACAATACATTTGGGTAAATACAAAAAATAGAAAAAAAATTAGGGAATAAATTTGGTAAAAAATGGTGATAATTTCGCTAAATATCGATTAATGTCATTTGTATTGATCTAATCATACTTTTTATATTTTTATCGTTAAGTTCACATTATTTTACATCTAAAACACGTCTTTACAATACATTTGGGTGAATATAAAAGGTCGTAAAAAAATTTTGAAATACAGGTGATGAATCCGCTAAATATCGTCTTAAGTCATTTCTATTAAACTAATCATACTTTTTATATTTTTAACGTTAAGTTTACATTATTTTACATCTAAAACACGTATTTACAATACATTTGGGTGAATACAAAAAATAGAAAAAAAATTTGGGAAAAAATTGGGTAAAAAATGGTGATAATTCCGCTAAATATCGTTTAAAGTCATTTGTATTGAACTAATCATACTTTTTATATTTTTATCGTTAAGTTCACATTATTTTACATCTAAAACACGTCTTTACAATACATTTGGGTGAATATAAAAGGTCGTAAAAAAATTTTGAAATACAGGTGATGAATCTGCTAAATATCGTCTTAAGTCATTTCTATTAAACTAATCATACTTTTTATATTTTTATCGTTAAGTTCACATTATTTTACATCTAAAACACGTCTTTACAATACATTTGGGTGAATATAAAAGGTCGTAAAAAAATTTTGAAATATAGGTGATGAATCCGCTAAATATTGTCTTAAGTCATTTCTATTAAACTAATCATACTTTTTATATTTTTATCGTTAAGTTCACATTATTTTACATCTAAAACACGTATTTACAATACATTTGGGTGAATACAAAAAATAGAAAAAAAATTAGGGAAAAAATTTGGTAAAAAATGGTGATAATTTCGCTAAATATCGATTAAAGTCATTTGTATTGAACTAATCATACTTTTTATATTTTTATCGTTAAGTTCACATTATTTTACATCTAAAACACGTATTTACAATACATTTGGGTGAATACAAAAAATAGAAAAAAAATTTTGAAATACAGGTGATGAATCCGCTAAATATCGTCTTAAGTCATTTCTATTAAACTAATCATACTTTTTATATTTTTAACGTTAAGTTCACATTATTTTACATCTAAAACACGTATTTACAATACATTTGGGTGAATACAAAAAATAGAAAAAAAATTAGGGAAAAAATTAGGTAAAAAATGGTGATAATTTCGCTAAATATCGATTAAAGTCATTTGTATTGAACTAATCATACTTTTTATATTTTTATCGTTAAGTTCACATTATTTTACATCTAAAACACGTCTTTACAATACATTTGGGTGAATATAAAAGGTCGTTAAAAAATTTTGAAATACAGGTGATGAATCCGCTAAATATCGTCTTAAGTCATTTCTATTAAACTAATCATACTTTTTATATTTTTAACGTTAAGTTCACATTATTTTACATCTAAAACACGTATTTACAATACATTTGGGTGAATACAAAAAATAGAAAAAAAATTTGGGAAAAAAATGGTTATAATTCCGCTAAATATCGTTTAAAGTCATTTGTATTGAACTAATCATACTTTTTATATTTTTAACGTTAATTTCACATTATTTTACATCTAAAACACGTATTTACAATACATTTGGGTGAATACAAAAAATAGAAAAAAAATTTTGAAATACAGGTGATGAATCCGCTAAATATCGTCTTAAGTCATTTCTATTAAACTAATCATACTTTTTATATTTTTAACGTTAAGTTCACATTATTTTACATCTAAAACACGTATTTACAATACATTTGGGTGAATACAAAAAATAGAAAAAAAATTAGGGAAAAAATTAGGTAAAAAATGGTGATAATTTCGCTAAATATCGATTAAAGTCATTTGTATTGAACTAATCATACTTTTTATATTTTTATCGTTAAGTTCACATTATTTTACATCTAAAACACGTCTTTACAATACATTTGGGTGAATATAAAAGGTCGTAAAAAAATTTTGAAATACAGGTGATGAATCCGCTAAATATCGTCTTAAGTCATTTCTATTAAACTAATCATACTTTTTATATTTTTAACGTTAAGTTCACATTATTTTACATCTAAAACACGTATTTACAATACATTTGGGTAAATACAAAAAATAGAAAAAAAATTAGGGAATAAATTTGGTAAAAAATGGTGATAATTTCGCTAAATATCGATTAATGTCATTTGTATTGATCTAATCATACTTTTTATATTTTTATCGTTAAGTTCACATTATTTTACATCTAAAACACGTCTTTACAATACATTTGGGTGAATATAAAAGGTCGTAAAAAAATTTTGAAATACAGGTGATGAATCCGCTAAATATCGTCTTAAGTCATTTCTATTAAACTAATCATACTTTTTATATTTTTAACGTTAAGTTTACATTATTTTACATCTAAAACACGTATTTACAATACATTTGGGTGAATACAAAAAATAGAAAAAAAATTTGGGAAAAAATTGGGTAAAAAATGGTGATAATTCCGCTAAATATCGTTTAAAGTCATTTGTATTGAATTAATCATACTTTTTATATTTTTATCGTTAAGTTCACATTATTTTACATCTAAAACACGTCTTTACAATACATTTGGGTGAATATAAAAGGTCGTAAAAAAATTTTGAAATACAGGTGATGAATCCGCTAAATATCGTCTTAAGTCATTTCTATTAAACTAATCATACTTTTTATATTTTTATCGTTAAGTTCACATTATTTTACATCTAAAACACGTCTTTACAATACATTTGGGTGAATATAAAAGGTCGTAAAAAAATTTTGAAATATAGGTGATGAATCCGCTAAATATTGTCTTAAGTCATTTTCTATTAAACTAATCATACTTTTTATATTTTTATCGTTAAGTTCACATTATTTTACATCTAAAACACGTATTTACAATACATTTGGGTGAATACAAAAAATAGAAAAAAAATTAGGGAAAAAATTTGGTAAAAAATGGTGATAATTTCGCTAAATATCGATTAAAGTCATTTGTATTGAACTAATCATACTTTTTATATTTTTATCGTTAAGTTCACATTATTTTACATCTAAAACACGTATTTACAATACATTTGGGTGAATACAAAAAATAGAAAAAAAATTTTGAAATACAGGTGATGAATCCGCTAAATATCGTCTTAAGTCATTTCTATTAAACTAATCATACTTTTTATATTTTTAACGTTAAGTTCACATTATTTTACATCTAAAACACGTATTTACAATACATTTGGGTGAATACAAAAAATAGAAAAAAAATTAGGGAAAAAATTTGGTAAAAAATGGTGATAATTTCGCTAAATATCGTTTAAAGTCATTTGTATTGAACTAATCATACTTTTTATATTTTTAACGTTAATTTCACATTATTTTACATCTAAAACACGTATTTACAATACATTTGGGTGAATACAAAAAATAGAAAAAAAATTTTGAAATACAGGTGATGAATCCGCTAAATATCGTCTTAAGTCATTTCTATTAAACTAATCATACTTTTTATATTTTTAACGTTAAGTTCACATTATTTTACATCTAAAACACGTATTTACAATACATTTGGGTGAATACAAAAAATAGAAAAAAAATTAGGGAAAAAATTAGGTAAAAAATGGTGATAATTTCGCTAAATATCGATTAAAGTCATTTGTATTGAACTAATCATACTTTTTATATTTTTATCGTTAAGTTCACATTATTTTACATCTAAAACACGTCTTTACAATACATTTGGGTGAATATAAAAGGTCGTAAAAAAATTTTGAAATACAGGTGATGAATCCGCTAAATATCGTCTTAAGTCATTTCTATTAAACTAATCATACTTTTTATATTTTTAACGTTAAGTTCACATTATTTTACATCTAAAACACGTATTTACAATACATTTGGGTAAATACAAAAAATAGAAAAAAAATTAGGGAATAAATTTGGTAAAAAATGGTGATAATTTCGCTAAATATCGATTAATGTCATTTGTATTGATCTAATCATACTTTTTATATTTTTATCGTTAAGTTCACATTATTTTACATCTAAAACACGTCTTTACAATACATTTGGGTGAATATAAAAGGTCGTAAAAAAATTTTGAAATACAGGTGATGAATCCGCTAAATATCGTCTTAAGTCATTTCTATTAAACTAATCATACTTTTTATATTTTTAACGTTAAGTTTACATTATTTTACATCTAAAACACGTATTTACAATACATTTGGGTGAATACAAAAAATAGAAAAAAAATTTGGGAAAAAATTGGGTAAAAAATGGTGATAATTCCGCTAAATATCGTTTAAAGTCATTTGTATTGAATTAATCATACTTTTTATATTTTTATCGTTAAGTTCACATTATTTTACATCTAAAACACGTCTTTACAATACATTTGGGTGAATATAAAAGGTCGTAAAAAAATTTTGAAATACAGGTGATGAATCCGCTAAATATCGTCTTAAGTCATTTCTATTAAACTAATCATACTTTTTATATTTTTATCGTTAAGTTCACATTATTTTACATCTAAAACACGTCTTTACAATACATTTGGGTGAATATAAAAGGTCGTAAAAAAATTTTGAAATATAGGTGATGAATCCGCTAAATATTGTCTTAAGTCATTTTCTATTAAACTAATCATACTTTTTATATTTTTATCGTTAAGTTCACATTATTTTACATCTAAAACACGTATTTACAATACATTTGGGTGAATACAAAAAATAGAAAAAAAATTAGGGAAAAAATTTGGTAAAAAATGGTGATAATTTCGCTAAATATCGATTAAAGTCATTTGTATTGAACTAATCATACTTTTTATATTTTTATCGTTAAGTTCACATTATTTTACATCTAAAACACGTATTTACAATACATTTGGGTGAATACAAAAAATAGAAAAAAAATTTTGAAATACAGGTGATGAATCCGCTAAATATCGTCTTAAGTCATTTCTATTAAACTAATCATACTTTTTATATTTTTAACGTTAAGTTCACATTATTTTACATCTAAAACACGTATTTACAATACATTTGGGTGAATACAAAAAATAGAAAAAAAATTAGGTAAAAAATGGTGATAATTTCGCTAAATATCGATTAAAGTCATTTGTATTGAACTAATCATACTTTTTATATTTTTATCGTTAAGTTCACATTATTTTACATCTAAAACACGTCTTTACAATGCATTTGGGTGAATATAAAAGGTCGTAAAAAAATTTTGAAATACAGGTGATGAATCCGCTAAATATCGTCTTAAGTCATTTCTATTAAACTAATCATACTTTTTATATTTTTATCGTTAAGTTCACATTATTTTACATCTAAAACACGTCTTTACAATACATTTGGGTGAATATAAAAGGTCGTAAAAAAATTTTGAAATATAGGTGATGAATCCGCTAAATATTGTCTTAAGTCATTTCTATTAAACTAATCATACTTTTTATATTTTTATCGTTAAGTTCACATTATTTTACATCTAAAACACGTATTTACAATACATTTGGTTGAATACAAAAAATAGAAAAAAAATTAGGGAAAAAATTTGGTAAAAAATGGTGATAATTTCGCTAAATATCGATTAAAGTCATTTGTATTGAACTAATCATACTTTTTATATTTTTATCGTTAAGTTCACATTATTTTACATCTAAAACACGTATTTACAATACATTTGGGTGAATACAAAAAATAGAAAAAAAATTAGGGAAAAAATTTGGTAAAAAATGGTGATAATTTCGCTAAATATCGATTAAAGTCATTTGTATTGAACTAATCATACTTTTTATATTTTTATCGTTAAGTTCACATTATTTTACATCTAAAACACGTCTTTACAATACATTTGGGTGAATATAAAAGGTCGTAAAAAAATTTTGAAATACAGGTGATGAATCCGCTAAATATCGTCTTAAGTCATTTCTATTAAACTAATCATACTTTTTATATTTTTAACGTTAAGTTCACATTATTTTACATCTAAAACACGTATTTACAATACATTTGGGTAAATACAAAAAATAGAAAAAAAATTAGGGAAAAAATTTGGTAAAAAATGGTGATAATTTCGCTAAATATCGATTAATGTCATTTGTATTGATCTAATCATACTTTTTATATTTTTATCGTTAAGTTCACATTATTTTACATCTAAAACACGTCTTTACCATACATTTGGGTGAATATAAAAGGTCGTAAAAAAATTTTGAAATACAGGTGATGAATCCGCTAAATATCGTCTTAAGTCATTTCTATTAAACTAATCATACTTTTTATATTTTTAACGTTAAGTTTACATTATTTTACATCTAAAACACGTATTTACAATACATTTGGGTGAATACAAAAAATAGAAAAAAAATTTGGGAAAAAATTGGGTAAAAAATGGTGATAATTCCGCTAAATATCGTTTAAAGTCATTTGTATTGAACTAATCATACTTTTTATATTTTTATCGTTAAGTTCACATTATTTTACATCTAAAACACGTCTTTACAATACATTTGGGTGAATATAAAAGGTCGTAAAAAAATTTTGAAATACAGGTGATGAATCCGCTAAATATCGTCTTAAGTCATTTCTATTAAACTAATCATACTTTTTATATTTTTATCGTTAAGTTCACATTATTTTACATCTAAAACACGTATTTACAATACATTTGGGTGAATACAAAAAATAGAAAAAAAATTAGGGAAAAAATTTGGTAAAAAATGGTGATAATTTCGCTAAATATCGATTAAAGTCATTTGTATTGAACTAATCATACTTTTTATATTTTTATCGTTAAGTTCACATTATTTTACATCTAAAACACGTATTTACAATACATTTGGGTGAATATAAAAGGTCGTAAAAAAATTTTGAAATACAGGTGATGAATCCGCTAAATATCGTCTTAAGTCATTTCTATTAAACTAATCATACTTTTTATATTTTTAACGTTAAGTTCAGATTATTTTACATCTAAAACACGTATTTACAATACATTTGGGTAAATACAAAAAATAGAAAAAAAATTAGGGAAAAAATTTGGTAAAAAATGGTGATAATTTCGCTAAATATCGATTAAAGTCATTTGTATTGAACTAATCATACTTTTTATATTTTTATCGTTAAGTTCACATTATTTTACATCTAAAACACGTCTTTACAATACATTTGGGTGAATATAAAAGGTCGTAAAAAAATTTTGAAATACAGGTGATGAATCCGCTAAATATCGTCTTAAGTCATTTCTATTAAACTAATCATACTTTTTATATTTTTAACGTTAAGTTCACATTATTTTACATCTAAAACACGTCTTTACAATACATTTGGGTGAATATAAAAGGTCGTAAAAAAATTTTGAAATACAGGTGATGAATCCGCTAAATATCGTCTTAAGTCATTTCTATTAAACTAATCATACTTTTTATATTTTTAACGTTAAGTTCACATTATTTTACATCTAAAACACGTATTTACAATACATTTGGGTGAATACAAAAAATAGAAAAAAAATTTGGGAAAAAAATGGTGATAATTCCGCTAAATATCTTTTAAAGTCATTTGTATTGAACTAATCATACTTTTTATATTTTTATCGTTAAGTTCACATTATTTTACATCTAAAACACGTATTTACAATACATTTGGGTGAATACAAAAAATAGAAAAAAAATTTGGGAAAAAATTGGGTAAAAAATGGTGATAATTCCGCTAAATATCGTTTAAAGTCATTTGTATTGAACTAATCATACTTTTTATATTTTTATCGTTAAGTTCACATTATTTTACATCTAAAACACGTCTTTACAATACATTTGGGTGAATATAAAAGGTCGTAAAAAAATTTTGAAATACAGGTGATGAATCCGCTAAATATCGTCTTAAGTCATTTCTATTAAACTAATCATACTTTTTATATTTTTAACGTTAAGTTCATATTATTTTACATCTAAAACACGTATTTACAATACATTTGGGTGAATACAAAAAATAGAAAAAAAATTTGGGAAAAAAATGGTGATGAATCCGCTAAATATCGTCATAAGTCATTTCTATTAAACTAATCATACTTTTTATATTTTTATCGTTAAGTTCACATTATTTTACATCTAAAACACGTCTTTACAATACATTTGGGTGAATATAAAAGGTCGTAAAAAAATTTTGAAATACAGGTGATGAATCCGCTAAATATCGATTAAAGTCATTTCTATTAAACTAATCATACTTTTTATATTTTTAACGTTAAGTTCACATTATTTTACATCTAAAACACGTCTTTACAATACATTTGGGTGAATATAAAAGGTCGTAAAAAAATTTTGAAATACAGGTGATGAATCCGCTAAATATCGTATTAAGACATTTCTATTAAACTCATCATACTTTTTATATTTTTATCGTTAAGTTCACATTATTTTACATCTAAAACACGTATTTACAATACATTTGGGTGAATATAAAAGGTCGTAAAAAAATTTTGAAATACAGGTGATGAATCCTCTAAATATCGTCTTAAGTCATTTCTATTAAACTAATCATACTTTTTATATTTTTAACGTTAAGTTCACATTATTTTACATCTAAAACACGTATTTACAATACATTTGGGTGAATACAAAAAATTGAAAAAAAATTTGGGAAAAAATTGGGTAAAAAATGGTGATAATTCCGCTAAATATCGTTTAAAGTCATTTGTATTGAACTAATCATACTTTTTATATTTTTATCGTTAAGTTCACATTATTTTACATCTAAAACACGTCTTTACAATACATTTGGGTGAATATAAAAGGTCGTAAAAAAATTTTGAAATACAGGTGATGAATCCGCTAAATATCGTCTTAAGTCATTTCTATTAAACTAATCATACTTTTTATATTTTTATCGTTAAGTTCACATTATTTTACATCTAAAACATGTCTTTACAATACATTTGGGTGAATATAAAAGGTCGTAAAAAAATTTTGAAATACAGGTGATGAATTCGCTAAATATCGTCTTAAGTCATTTCTATTAAACTAATCATACTTTTTATATTTTTATCGTTAAGTTCACATTATTTTACATCTAAAACACGTCTTTACAATACATTTGGGTGAATATAAAAGGTCGTAAAAAAATTTTGAAATACAGGTGATGAATCCGCTAAATATCGTCTTAAGTCATTTCTATTAAACTAATCATACTTTTTATATTTTTAACGTTAAGTTCACATTATTTTACATCTAAAACACGTAATTACAATACATTTGGGTGAATACAAAAAATAGAAAAAAAATTAGGGAAAAAATTTGGTAAAAAATTGTGATAATTTCGCTAAATATCGATTAAAGTCATTTGTATTGAACTAATCATACTTTTTATATTTTTATCGTTAAGTTCACATTATTTTACATCTAAAACACGTCTTTACAATACATTTGGGTGAATATAAAAGGTCGTAAAAAAATTTTGAAATACAGGTGATGAATCCGCTAAATATCGTCTTAATTCATTTCTATTAAACTAATCATACTTTTTATATTTTTATCGTTAAGTTCACATTATTTTACATCTAAAACACGTCTTTACAATACATTTGGGTGAATACAAAAAATAGAAAAAAAATTAGGGAAAAAATTTGGTAAAAAATGGTGATAATTTCGCTAAATATCGATTAAAGTCATTTCTATTAAACTAATCATACTTTTTATATTTTTATCGTTAAGTTCACATTATTTTACATCTAAAACACGTCTTTACAATACATTTGGGTGAATATAAAAGGTCGTAAAAAAATTTTGAAATACAGGTGATGAATCCGCTAAATATCGTCTTAAGTCATTTCTATTAAACTAATCATACTTTTTATATTTTTAACGTTAAGTTCATATTATTTTACATCTAAAACACGTATTTACAATACATTTGGGTGAATACAAAAAATAGAAAAAAAATTTGGGAAAAAAATGGTGATGAATCCGCTAAATATCGTCATAAGTCATTTCTATTAAACTAATCATACTTTTTATATTTTTATCGTTAAGTTCACATTATTTTACATCTAAAACACGTCTTTACAATACATTTGGGTGAATATAAAAGGTCGTAAAAAAATTTTGAAATACAGGTGATGAATCCGCTAAATATCGTCTTAAGTCATTTCTATTAAACTAATCATACTTTTTATATTTTAATCGTTAAGTTCACATTATTTTACATCTAAAACACGTCTTTACAATACATTTGGGTGAATATAAAAGGTCGTAAAAAAATTTTGAAATACAGGTGATGAATCCGCTAAATATCGTCTTAAGTCATTTCTATTAAACTAATCATACTTTTTATATTTTTAACGTTAAGTTCACATTATTTTACATCTAAAACACGTAATTACAATACATTTGGGTGAATACAAAAAATAGAAAAAAAATTAGGGAAAAAATTTGGTAAAAAATGGTGATAATTTCGCTAAATATCGATTAAAGTCATTTGTATTGAACTAATCATACTTTTTATATTTTTATCGTTAAGTTCACATTATTTTACATCTAAAACACGTCTTTACAATACATTTGGGTGAATATAAAAGGTCGTAAAAAAATTTTGAAATACAGGTGATGAATCCGCTAAATATCGTCTTAAGTCATTTCTATTAAACTAATCATACTTTTTATATTTTTATCGTTAAGTTCACATTATTTTACATCTAAAACATGTCTTTACAATACATTTGGGTGAATATAAAAGGTCGTAAAAAAATTTTGAAATACAGGTGATGAATTCGCTAAATATCGTCTTAAGTCATTTCTATTAAACTAATCATACTTTTTATATTTTTATCGTTAAGTTCACATTATTTTACATCTAAAACACGTCTTTACAATACATTTGGGTGAATATAAAAGGTCGTAAAAAAATTTTGAAATACAGGTGATGAATCCGCTAAATATCGTCTTAAGTCATTTCTATTAAACTAATCATACTTTTTATATTTTTAACGTTAAGTTCACATTATTTTACATCTAAAACACGTAATTACAATACATTTGGGTGAATACAAAAAATAGAAAAAAAATTAGGGAAAAAATTTGGTAAAAAATTGTGATAATTTCGCTAAATATCGATTAAAGTCATTTGTATTGAACTAATCATACTTTTTATATTTTTATCGTTAAGTTCACATTATTTTACATCTAAAACACGTCTTTACAATACATTTGGGTGAATATAAAAGGTCGTAAAAAAATTTTGAAATACAGGTGATGAATCCGCTAAATATCGTCTTAATTCATTTCTATTAAACTAATCATACTTTTTATATTTTTATCGTTAAGTTCACATTATTTTACATCTAAAACACGTCTTTACAATACATTTGGGTGAATACAAAAAATAGAAAAAAAATTAGGGAAAAAATTTGGTAAAAAATGGTGATAATTTCGCTAAATATCGATTAAAGTCATTTCTATTAAACTAATCATACTTTTTATATTTTTATCGTTAAGTTCACATTATTTTACATCTAAAACACGTCTTTACAATACATTTGGGTGAATATAAAAGGTCGTAAAAAAATTTTGAAATACAGGTGATGAATCCGCTAAATATCGTCTTAAGTCATTTCTATTAAACTAATCATACTTTTTATATTTTTAACGTTAAGTTCATATTATTTTACATCTAAAACACGTATTTACAATACATTTGGGTGAATACAAAAAATAGAAAAAAAATTTGGGAAAAAAATGGTGATGAATCCGCTAAATATCGTCATAAGTCATTTCTATTAAACTAATCATACTTTTTATATTTTTATCGTTAAGTTCACATTATTTTACATCTAAAACACGTCTTTACAATACATTTGGGTGAATATAAAAGGTCGTAAAAAAATTTTGAAATACAGGTGATGAATCCGCTAAATATCGTCTTAAGTCATTTCTATTAAACTAATCATACTTTTTATATTTTAATCGTTAAGTTCACATTATTTTACATCTAAAACACGTCTTTACAATACATTTGGGTGAATATAAAAGGTCGTAAAAAAATTTTGAAATACAGGTGATGAATCCGCTAAATATCGTCTTAAGTCATTTCTATTAAACTAATCATACTTTTTATATTTTTAACGTTAAGTTCACATTATTTTACATCTAAAACACGTAATTACAATACATTTGGGTGAATACAAAAAATAGAAAAAAAATTAGGGAAAAAATTTGGTAAAAAATGGTGATAATTTCGCTAAATATCGATTAAAGTCATTTGTATTGAACTAATCATACTTTTTATATTTTTATCGTTAAGTTCACATTATTTTACATCTAAAACACGTCTTTACAATACATTTGGGTGAATATAAAAGGTCGTAAAAAAATTTTGAAATACAGGTGATGAATCCGCTAAATATCGTCTTAAGTCATTTCTATTAAACTAATCATACTTTTTATATTTTTATCGTTAAGTTCACATTATTTTACATCTAAAACACGTATTTACAATACATTTGGGTGAATACAAAAAATAGAAAAAAAATTAGGGAAAAAATTTGGTAAAAAATGGTGATAATTTCGCTAAATATCGATTAAATTCATTTCTATTAAACTAATCATACTTTTTATATTTTTAACGTTAAGTTCACATTCTTTTACATCTAAAACACGTCTTTACAATACATTTGGGTGAATATAAAAGGTCGTAAAAAAATTTTGAAATACAGGTGATGAATCCGCTAAATATCGATTAAAGTCATTTCTATTAAACTAATCATACTTTTTATATTTTTAACGTTAAGTTCACATTATTTTACATCTAAAACACGTCTTTACAATACATTTGGGTGAATATAAAAGGTCGTAAAAAAATTTTGAAATACAGGTGATGAATCCGCTAAATATCGTCTTAAGTCATTTCTATTAAACTAATCATACTTTTTATATTTTTAACGTTAAGTTCACATTATTTTACATCTAAAACACGTAATTACAATACATTTGGGTGAATACAAAAAATAGAAAAAAAATTAGGGAAAAAATTTGGTAAAAAATTGTGATAATTTCGCTAAATATCGATTAAAGTCATTTGTATTGAACTAATCATACTTTTTATATTTTTATCGTTAAGTTCACATTATTTTACATCTAAAACACGTCTTTACAATACATTTGGGTGAATATAAAAGGTCGTAAAAAAATTTTGAAATACAGGTGATGAATCCGCTAAATATCGTCTTAATTCATTTCTATTAAACTAATCATACTTTTTATATTTTTATCGTTAAGTTCACATTATTTTACATCTAAAACACGTCTTTACAATACATTTGGGTGAATATAAAAGGTCGTAAAAAAATTTTGAAATACAGGTGATGAATCCGCTAAATATCGTCTTAAGTCATTTCTATTAAACTAATCATACTTTTTATATTTTTAACGTTAAGTTCACATTATTTTACATCTAAAACACGTATTTACAATACATTTGGGTGAATACAAAAAATAGAAAAAAAATTTGGGAAAAAATTTGGTAAAAAATGGTGATAATTTCGCTAAATATCGATTAAAGTCATTTCTATTAAACTAATCATACTTTTTATATTTTTAACGTTAAGTTCACATTATTTTACATCTAAAACACGTCTTTACAATACATTTGGGTGAATATAAAAGGTCGTAAAAAAATTTTGAAATACAGGTGATGAATCCGCTAAATATCGTATTAAGACATTTCTATTAAACTCATCATACTTTTTATATTTTTATCGTTAAGTTCACATTATTTTACATCTAAAACACGTATTTACAATACATTTGGGTGAATATAAAAGGTCGTAAAAAAATTTTGAAATACAGGTGATGAATCCGCTAAATATCGTCTTAAGTCATTTCTATTAAACTAATCATACTTTTTATATTTTTAACGTTAAGTTCACATTATTTTACATCTAAAACACGTATTTACAATACATTTGGGTGAATACAAAAAATAGAAAAAAAATTTGGGAAAAAATTGGGTAAAAAATGGTGATAATTCCGCTAAATATCGTTTAAAGTCATTTGTATTGAACTAATCATACTTTTTATATTTTTATCGTTAAGTTCACATTATTTTACATCTAAAACACGTCTTTACAATACATTTGGGTGAATATAAAAGGTCGTAAAAAAATTTTGAAATACAGGTGATGAATCCGCTAAATATCGTCTTAAGTCATTTCTATTAAACTAATCATACTTTTTATATTTTTATCGTTAAGTTCACATTATTTTACATCTAAAACACGTCTTTACAATACATTTGGGTGAATATAAAAGGTCGTAAAAAAATTTTGAAATACAGGTGATGAATCCGCTAAATATCGTCTTAAGTCATTTCTATTAAACTAATCATACTTTTTATATTTTTAACGTTAAGTTCACATTATTTTACATCTAAAACACGTAATTACAATACATTTGGGTGAATACAAAAAATAGAAAAAAAATTAGGGAAAAAATTTGGTAAAAAATGGTGATAATTTCGCTAAATATCGATTAAAGTCATTTGTATTGAACTAATCATACTTTTTATATTTTTAACGTTAAGTTCACATTATTTTACATCTAAAACACGTCTTTACAATACATTTGGGTGAATACAAAAAATAGAAAAAAAATTAGGGAAAAAATTTGGTAAAAAATGGTGATAATTTCGCTAAATATCGATTAAAGTCATTTCTATTAAACTAATCATACTTTTTATATTTTTATCGTTAAGTTCACATTATTTTACATCTAAAACACGTCTTTACAATACATTTGGGTGAATATAAAAGGTCGTAAAAAAATTTTGAAATACAGGTGATGAATCCGCTAAATATCGTCTTAAGTCATTTCTATTAAACTAATCATACTTTTTATATTTTTAACGTTAAGTTCATATTATTTTACATCTAAAACACGTATTTACAATACATTTGGGTGAATACAAAAAATAGAAAAAAAATTTGGGAAAAAAATGGTGATGAATCCGCTAAATATCGTCATAAGTCATTTCTATTAAACTAATCATACTTTTTATATTTTTATCGTTAAGTTCACATTATTTTACATCTAAAACACGTCTTTACAATACATTTGGGTGAATATAAAAGGTCGTAAAAAAATTTTGAAATACAGGTGATGAATCCGCTAAATATCGTCTTACGTCATTTCTATTAAACTAATCATACTTTTTATATTTTAATCGTTAAGTTCACATTATTTTACATCTAAAACACGTCTTTACAATACATTTGGGTGAATACAAAAAATAGAAAAAAAATTTGGGAAAAAATTGGGTAAAAAATGGTGATAATTCCGCTAAATATCGTTTAAAGTCATT
This sequence comes from Diuraphis noxia, assembly GCF_037042655.1. Classification (NCBI taxonomy): domain Eukaryota; kingdom Metazoa; phylum Arthropoda; class Insecta; order Hemiptera; family Aphididae; genus Diuraphis; species Diuraphis noxia. The sequence continues at coordinate 52,754,213 of NW_028301715.1, forward strand.
TGTATTGAACTAATCATACTTTTTATATTTTTATCGTTAAGTTCACATTATTTTACATCTAAAACACGTCTTTACAATACATTTGGGTGAATATAAAAGGTCGTAAAAAAATTTTGAAATACAGGTGATGAATCCGCTAAATATCGTCTTAAGTCATTTCTATTAAACTAATCATACTTTTTATATTTTTATCGTTAAGTTCACATTATTTTACATCTAAAACACGTCTTTACAATACATTTGGGTGAATATAAAAGGTCGTAAAAAAATTTTGAAATACAGGTGATGAATCCGCTAAATATCGTCTTAAGTCATTTCTATTAAACTAATCATACTTTTTATATTTTTAACGTTAAGTTCACATTATTTTACATCTAAAACACGTAATTACAATACATTTGGGTGAATACAAAAAATAGAAAAAAAATTAGGGAAAAAATTTGGTAAAAAATGGTGATAATTTCGCTAAATATCGATTAAAGTCATTTGTATTGAACTAATCATACTTTTTATATTTTTAACGTTAAGTTCACATTATTTTACATCTAAAACACGTCTTTACAATACATTTGGGTGAATACAAAAAATAGAAAAAAAATTAGGGAAAAAATTTGGTAAAAAATGGTGATAATTTCGCTAAATATCGATTAAAGTCATTTCTATTAAACTAATCATACTTTTTATATTTTTATCGTTAAGTTCACATTATTTTACATCTAAAACACGTCTTTACAATACATTTGGGTGAATATAAAAGGTCGTAAAAAAATTTTGAAATACAGGTGATGAATCCGCTAAATATCGTCTTAAGTCATTTCTATTAAACTAATCATACTTTTTATATTTTTAACGTTAAGTTCATATTATTTTACATCTAAAACACGTATTTACAATACATTTGGGTGAATACAAAAAATAGAAAAAAAATTTGGGAAAAAAATGGTGATGAATCCGCTAAATATCGTCATAAGTCATTTCTATTAAACTAATCATACTTTTTATATTTTTATCGTTAAGTTCACATTATTTTACATCTAAAACACGTCTTTACAATACATTTGGGTGAATATAAAAGGTCGTAAAAAAATTTTGAAATACAGGTGATGAATCCGCTAAATATCGTCTTACGTCATTTCTATTAAACTAATCATACTTTTTATATTTTAATCGTTAAGTTCACATTATTTTACATCTAAAACACGTCTTTACAATACATTTGGGTGAATATAAAAGGTCGTAAAAAAATTTTGAAATACAGGTGATGAATCCGCTAAATATCGTCTTAAATCATTTCTATTAAACTAATCATACTTTTTATATTTTTAACGTTAAGTTCACATTATTTTACATCTAAAACACGTAATTACAATACATTTGGGTGAATACAAAAAATAGAAAAAAAATTAGGGAAAAAATTTGGTAAAAAATGGTGATAATTTCGCTAAATATCGATTAAAGTCATTTGTATTGAACTAATCATACTTTTTATATTTTTATCGTTAAGTTCACATTATTTTACATCTAAAACACGTCTTTACAATACATTTGGGTGAATATAAAAGGTCGTAAAAAAATTTTGAAATACAGGTGATGAATCCGCTAAATATCGTCTTAAGTCATTTCTATTAAACTAATCATACTTTTTATATTTTTATCGTTAAGTTCACATTATTTTACATCTAAAACACGTATTTACAATACATTTGGGTGAATACAAAAAATAGAAAAAAAATTAGGGAAAAAATTTGGTAAAAAATGGTGATAATTTCGCTAAATATCGATTAAAGTCATTTCTATTAAACTAATCATACTTTTTATATTTTTAACGTTAAGTTCACATTATTTTACATCTAAAACACGTCTTTACAATACATTTGGGTGAATATAAAAGGTCGTAAAAAAATTTTGAAATACAGGTGATGAATCCGCTAAATATTGTCTTAAGTCATTTCTATTAAACTAATCATACTTTTTATATTTTTATCGTTATTTTCACATTATTTTACATCTAAAACACGTATTTACAATACATTTGGGTGAATACAAAAAATAGAAAAAAAATTAGGGAAAAAATTTGGTAAAAAATGGTGATAATTTCGCTAAATATCGATTAAAGTCATTTGTATTGAACTAATCATACTTTTTATATTTTTATCGTTTAGTTCACATTATTTTACATCTAAAACACGTCTTTACAATACATTTAGGTGAATATAAAAGGTCGTAAAAAAATTTTGAAATACAGGTGATGAATCCGCTAAATATCGTCTTAAGTCATTTCTATTAAACTAATCATACTTTTTATATTTTTAACGTTAAGTTCACATTATTTTACATCTAAAACACGAATTTACAATACATTTGGGTGAATACAAAAAATAGAAAAAAAATTTGGGAAAAAATTTGGTAAAAAATGGTGATAATTTCGCTAAATATCGATTAAAGTCATTTCTATTAAACTAATCATACTTTTTATATTTTTATCGTTAAGTTCACATTATTTTACATCTAAAACACGTCTTTACAATACATTTGGGTGAATATAAAAGGTCGTAAAAAAATTTTGAAATACAGGTGATGAATCCGCTAAATATCGTCTTAAGTCATTTCTATTAAACTAATCATACTTTTTATATTTTTATCGTTAAGTTCACATTATTTTACATCTAAAACACGTCTTTACAATACATTTGGGTGAATATAAAAGGTCGTAAAAAAATTTTGAAATACAGGTGATGAATCCGCTAAATATCGTCTTAAGTCATTTCTATTAAACTAATCATACTTTTTATATTTTTAACGTTAAGTTCACATTATTTTACATCTAAAACACGTATTTACAATACATTTGGGTGAATACAAAAAATAGAAAAAAAATTTGGGAAAAAATTTGGTAAAAAATGGTGATAATTTCGCTAAATATCGATTAACGTCATTTCTATTAAACTAATCATACTTTTTATATTTTTAACGTTAAGTTCACATTATTTTACATCTAAAACACGTCTTTACAATACATTTGGGTGAATATAAAAGGTCGTAAAAAAATTTTGAAATACAGGTGATGAATCCGCTAAATATCGTATTAAGACATTTCTATTAAACTCATCATACTTTTTATATTTTTATCGTTAAGTTCACATTATTTTACATCTAAAACACGTATTTACAATACATTTGGGTGAATATAAAAGGTCGTAAAAAAATTTTGAAATACAGGTGATGAATCCGCTAAATATCGTCTTAAGTCATTTCTATTAAACTAATCATACTTTTTATATTTTTAACGTTAAGTTCACATTATTTTACATCTAAAACACGTATTTACAATACATTTGGGTGAATACAAAAAATAGAAAAAAAATTTGGGAAAAAATTGGGTAAAAAATGGTGATAATTCCGCTAAATATCGTTTAAAGTCATTTGTATTGAACTAATCATACTTTTTATATTTTTATCGTTAAGTTCACATTATTTTACATCTAAAACACGTCTTTACAATACATTTGGGTGAATATAAAAGGTCGTAAAAAAATTTTGAAATACAGGTGATGAATCCGCTAAATATCGTCTTAAGTCATTTCTATTAAACTAATCATACTTTTTATATTTTTATCGTTAAGTTCACATTATTTTACATCTAAAACACGTCTTTACAATACATTTGGGTGAATATAAAAGGTCGTAAAAAAATTTTGAAATACAGGTGATGAATCCGCTAAATATCGTCTTAAGTCATTTCTATTAAACTAATCATACTTTTTATATTTTTATCGTTAAGTTCACATTATTTTACATCTAAAACACGTATTTACAATACATTTGGGTGAATACAAAAAATAGAAAAAAAATTAGGGAAAAAATTTGGTAAAAAATGGTGATAATTTCGCTAAATATCGATTAAAGTCATTTCTATTAAACTAATCATACTTTTTATATTTTTAACGTTAAGTTCACATTATTTTACATCTAAAACACGTCTTTACAATACATTTGGGTGAATATAAAAAATAGAAAAAAAATTTTGAAATACAGGTGATGAATCCGCTAAATATCGTCTTAAGTCATTTCTATTAAACGAATCATACTTTTTATATTTTTATCGTTAAGTTCACATTATTTTACATCTAAAACACGTATTTACAATACATTTGGGTGAATACAAAAAATAGAAAAAAAATTTGGGAAAAAATTGGGTAAAAAATGGTGATAATTCCGCTAAATATCGTTTAAAGTCATTTGTATTGAACTAATCATACTTTTTATATTTTTATCGTTAAGTTCACATTATTTTACATCTAAAACACGTCTTTACAATACATTTGGGTGAATATAAAAGGTCGTAAAAAAATTTTGAAATACAGGTGATGAATCCGCTAAATATCGTCTTAAGTCATTTCTATTAAACTAATCATACTTTTTATATTTTTAACGTTAAGTTCATATTATTTTACATCTAAAACACGTATTTACAATACATTTGGGTGAATACAAAAAATAGAAAAAAAATTTGGGAAAAAAATGGTGATGAATCCGCTAAATATCGTCATAAGTCATTTCTATTAAACTAATCATACTTTTTATATTTTTATCGTTAAGTTCACATTATTTTACATCTAAAACACGTCTTTACAATACATTTGGGTGAATATAAAAGGTCGTAAAAAAATTTTGAAATACAGGTGATGAATCCGCTAAATATCGTCTTAAGTCATTTCTATTAAACTAATCATACTTTTTATATTTTAATCGTTAAGTTCACATTATTTTACATCTAAAACACGTCTTTACAATACATTTGGGTGAATATAAAAGGTCGTAAAAAAATTTTGAATTACAGGTGATGAATCCGCTAAATATCGTCTTAAGTCATTTCTATTAAACTAATCATACTTTTTATATTTTTAACGTTAAGTTCACATTATTTTACATCTAAAACACGTAATTACAATACATTTGGGTGAATACAAAAAATAGAAAAAAAATTAGGGAAAAAATTTGGTAAAAAATGGTGATAATTTCGCTAAATATCGATTAAAGTCATTTGTATTGAACTAATCATACTTTTTATATTTTTATCGTTAAGTTCACATTATTTTACATCTAAAACACGTCTTTACAATACATTTGGGTGAATATAAAAGGTCGTAAAAAAATTTTGAAATACAGGTGATGAATCCGCTAAATATCGTCTTAAGTCATTTCTATTAAACTAATCATACTTTTTATATTTTTATCGTTAAGTTCACATTATTTTACATCTAAAACACGTATTTACAATACATTTGGGTGAATACAAAAAATAGAAAAAAAATTAGGGAAAAAATTTGGTAAAAAATGGTGATAATTTCGCTAAATATCGATTAAAGTCATTTCTATTAAACTAATCATACTTTTTATATTTTTAACGTTAAGTTCACATTATTTTACATCTAAAACACGCCTTTACAATACATTTGGGTGAATATAAAAGGTCGTAAAAAAATTTTGAAATACAGGTGATGAATCCGCTAAATATTGTCTTAAGTCATTTCTATTAAACTAATCATACTTTTTATATTTTTATCGTTATTTTCACATTATTTTACATCTAAAACACGTATTTACAATACATTTGGGTGAATACAAAAAATAGAAAAAAAATTAGGGAAAAAATTTGGTAAAAAATGGTGATAATTTCGCTAAATATCGATTAAAGTCATTTGTATTGAACTAATCATACTTTTTATATTTTTATCGTTTAGTTCACATTATTTTACATCTAAAACACGTCTTTACAATACATTTAGGTGAATATAAAAGGTCGTAAAAAAATTTTGAAATACAGGTGATGAATCCGCTAAATATCGTCTTAAGTCATTTCTATTAAACTAATCATACTTTTTATATTTTTAACGTTAAGTTCACATTATTTTACATCTAAAACACGAATTTACAATACATTTGGGTGAATACAAAAAATAGAAAAAAAATTTGGGAAAAAATTTGGTAAAAAATGGTGATAATTTCGCTAAATATCGATTAAAGTCATTTCTATTAAACTAATCATACTTTTTATATTTTTATCGTTAAGTTCACATTATTTTACATCTAAAACACGTCTTTACAATACATTTGGGTGAATATAAAAGGTCGTAAAAAAATTTTGAAATACAGGTGATGAATCCGCTAAATATCGTCTTAAGTCATTTCTATTAAACTAATCATACTTTTTATATTTTTATCGTTAAGTTCACATTATTTTACATCTAAAACACGTCTTTACAATACATTTGGGTGAATATAAAAGGTCGTAAAAAAATTTTGAAATACAGGTGATGAATCCGCTAAATATCGTCTTAAGTCATTTCTATTAAACTAATCATACTTTTTATATTTTTATCGTTAAGTTCACATTATTTTACATCTAAAACACGTCTTTACAATACATTTGGGTGAATATAAAAGGTCGTAAAAAAATTTTGAAATACAGGTGATGAATCCGCTAAATATCGTCTTAAGTCATTTCTATTAAACTAATCATACTTTTTATATTTTTATCGTTAAGTTCACATTATTTTACATCTAAAACACGTCTTTACAATACATTTGGGTGAATATAAAAGGTCGTAAAAAAATTTTGAAATACAGGTGATGAATCCGCTAAATATCGTCTTAAGTCATTTCTATTAAACTAATCATACTTTTTATATTTTTATCGTTAAGTTCACATTATTTTACATCTAAAACACGTCTTTACAATACATTTGGGTGAATATAAAAGGTCGTAAAAAAATTTTGAAATACAGGTGATGAATCCGCTAAATATCGTCTTAAGTCATTTCTATTAAACTAATCATACTTTTTATATTTTTATCGTTAAGTTCACATTATTTTACATCTAAAACACGTCTTTACAATACATTTGGGTGAATATAAAAGGTCGTAAAAAAATTTTGAAATACAGGTGATGAATCCGCTAAATATCGTCTTAAGTCATTTCTATTAAACTAATCATACTTTTTATATTTTTAACGTTAAGTTCACATTATTTTACATCTAAAACACGTATTTACAATACATTTGGGTGAATACAAAAAATAGAAAAAAAATTTGGGAAAAAATTTGGTAAAAACTGGTGATAATTTCGCTAAATATCGATTAAAGTCATTTCTATTAAACTAATCATACTTTTTATATTTTTAACGTTAAGTTCACATTATTTTACATCTAAAACACGTCTTTACAATACATTTGGGTGAATATAAAAGGTCGTAAAAAAATTTTGAAATACAGGTGATGAATCCGCTAAATATCGTATTAAGACATTTCTATTAAACTCATCATACTTTTTATATTTTTATCGTTAAGTTCACATTATTTTACATCTAAAACACGTGTTTACAATACATTTGGGTGAATATAAAAGGTCGTAAAAAAATTTTGAAATACAGGTGATGAATCCGCTAAATATCGTCTTAAGTCATTTCTATTAAACTAATCATACTTTTTATATTTTTAACGTTAAGTTCACATTATTTTACATCTAAAACACGTCTTTACAATACATTTAGGTGAATATAAAAGGTCGTAAAAAAATATTGAAATACAGGTGATGAATCCGCTAAATATCGTCTTAAGTCATTTCTATTAAACTAATCATACTTTTTATATTTTTAACGTTAAGTTCACATTATTTTACATCTAAAACACGTATTTACAATACATTTGGGTGAATACAAAAAATAGAAAAAAAATTTGGGAAAAAATTTGGTAAAAAATGGTGATAATTCCGCTAAATATCGTTTAAAGTCATTTGTATTGAACTAATCATACTTTTTATATTTTTATCGTTAAGTTCACATTATTTTACATCTAAAACACGTCTTTACAATACATTTGGGTGAATATAAAAGGTCGTAAAAAAATTTTGAAATACAGGTGATGAATCCGCTAAATATCGTCTTAAGTCATTTCTATTAAACTAATCATACTTTTTATATTTTTATCGTTAAGTTCACATTATTTTACATCTAAAACACGTCTTTACAATACATTTGGGTGAATATAAAAGGTCGTAAAAAAATTTTGAAATACAGGTGATGAATCCGCTAAATATCGTCTTAAGTCATTTCTATTAAACTAATCATACTTTTTATATTTTTATCGTTAAGTTCACATTATTTTACATCTAAAACACGTCTTTACAATACATTTGGGTGAATATAAAAGGTCGTAAAAAAATTTTGAAATACAGGTGATGAATCCGCTAAATATCGTCTTAAGTCATTTCTATTAAACTAATCATACTTTTTATATTTTTATCGTTAAGTTCACATTATTTTACATCTAAAACACGTCTTTACAATACATTTGGGTGAATATAAAAGGTCGTAAAAAAATTTTGAAATACAGGTGATGAATCCGCTAAATATCGTCTTAAGTCATTTCTATTAAACTAATCATACTTTTTATATTTTTATCGTTAAGTTCACATTATTTTACATCTAAAACACGTCTTTACAATACATTTGGGTGAATATAAAAGGTCGTAAAAAAATTTTGAAATACAGGTGATGAATCCGCTAAATATCGTCTTAAGTCATTTCTATTAAACTAATCATACTTTTTATATTTTTAACGTTAAGTTCACATTATTTTACATCTAAAACACGTATTTACAATACATTTGGGTGAATACAAAAAATAGAAAAAAAATTTGGGAAAAAATTTGGTAAAAAATGGTGATAATTTCGCTAAATATCGATTAAAGTCATTTCTATTAAACTAATCATACTTTTTATATTTTTAACGTTAAGTTCACATTATTTTACATCTAAAACACGTCTTTACAATACATTTGGGTGAATATAAAAGGTCGTAAAAAAATTTTGAAATACAGGTGATGAATCCGCTAAATATCGTATTAAGACATTTCTATTAAACTCATCATACTTTTTATATTTTTATCGTTAAGTTCACATTATTTTACATCTAAAACACGTATTTACAATACATTTGGGTGAATATAAAAGGTCGTAAAAAAATTTTGAAATACAGGTGATGAATCCGCTAAATATCGTCTTAAGTCATTTGTATTGAACTAATCATACTTTTTATATTTTTATCGTTAAGTTCACATTATTTTACATCTAAAACACGTCTTTACAATACATTTGGGTGAATATAAAAGGTCGTAAAAAAATTTTGAAATACAGGTGATGAATCCGCTAAATATCGTCTTAAGTCATTTCTATTAAACTAATCATACTTTTAATATTTTTATCGTTAAGTTCACATTATTTTACATCTAAAACACGTCTTTACAATACGTGATGAATCCGCTAAATATCGTCTTAAGTCATTTCTATTAAACTAATCATACTTTTTATATTTTTATCGTTAAGTTCACATTATTTTACATCTAAAACACGTCTTTACAATACATTTGGGTGAATATAAAAGGTCGTAAAAAAATTTTGAAATACAGGTGATGAATCCGCTAAATATCGTCTTAAGTCATTTCTATTAAACTAATCATACTTTTTATATTTTTATCGTTAAGTTCACATTATTTTACATCTAAAACACGTCTTTACAATACATTTGGGTGAATATAAAAGGTCGTAAAAAAATTTTGAAATACAGGTGATGAATCCGCTAAATATCGTCTTAAGTCATTTCTATTAAACTAATCATACTTTTTATATTTTTAACGTTAAGTTCACATTATTTTACATCTAAAACACGTATTTACAATACATTTGGGTGAATACAAAAAATAGAAAAAAAATTTGGGAAAAAATTTGGTAAAAAATGGTGATAATTTCGCTAAATATCGATTAAAGTCATTTCTATTAAACTAATCATACTTTTTATATTTTTAACGTTAAGTTCACATTATTTTACATCTAAAACACGTCTTTACAATACATTTGGGTGAATATAAAAGGTCGTAAAAAAATTTTGAAATACAGGTGATGAATCCGCTAAATATCGTATTAAGACATTTCTATTAAACTCATCATACTTTTTATATTTTTATCGTTAAGTTCACATTATTTTACATCTAAAACACGTATTTACAATACATTTGGGTGAATATAAAAGGTCGTAAAAAAATTTTGAAATACAGGTGATGAATCCGCTAAATATCCTCTTAAGTCATTTCTATTAAACTAATCATACTTTTTATATTTTTAACGTTAAGTTCACATTATTTTACATCTAAAACACGTATTTACAATACATTTGGGTGAATACAAAAAAAAGAAAAAAAATTTGGGAAAAAATTTGGTAAAAAATGGTGATAATTCCGCTAAATATCGTTTAAAGTCATTTGTATTGAACTAATCATACTTTTTATATTTTTATCGTTAAGTTCACATTATTTTACATCTAAAACACGTCTTTACAATACATTTGGGTGAATATAAAAGGTCGTAAAAAAATTTTGAAATACAGGTGATGAATCCGCTAAATATCGTCTTAAGTCATTTCTATTAAACTAATCATACTTTTTATATTTTTATCGTTAAGTTCACATTATTTTACATCTAAAACACGTCTTTACAATACATTTGGGTGAATATAAAAGGTCGTAAAAAAATTTTGAAATACAGGTGATGAATCCGCTAAATATCGTCTTAAGTCATTTCTATTAAACTAATCATACTTTTTATATTTTTATCGTTAAGTTCACATTATTTTACATCTAAAACACGTCTTTACAATACATTTGGGTGAATATAAAAGGTCGTAAAAAAATTTTGAAATACAGGTGATGAATCCGCTAAATATCGTCTTAAGTCATTTCTATTAAACTAATCATACTTTTTATATTTTTATCGTTAAGTTCACATTATTTTACATCTAAAACACGTCTTTACAATACATTTGGGTGAATATAAAAGGTCGTAAAAAAATTTTGAAATACAGGTGATGAATCCGCTAAATATCGTCTTAAGTCATTTCTATTAAACTAATCATACTTTTTATATTTTTATCGTTAAGTTCACATTATTTTACATCTAAAACACGTCTTTACAATACATTTGGGTGAATATAAAAGGTCGTAAAAAAATTTTGAAATACAGGTGATGAATCCGCTAAATATCGTCTTAAGTCATTTCTATTAAACTAATCATACTTTTTATATTTTTATCGTTAAGTTCACATTATTTTACATCTAAAACACGTCTTTACAATACATTTGGGTGAATATAAAAGGTCGTAAAAAAATTTTGAAATACAGGTGATGAATCCGCTAAATATCGTCTTAAGTCATTTCTATTAAACTAATCATACTTTTTATATTTTTATCGTTAAGTTCACATTATTTTACATCTAAAACACGTCTTTACAATACATTTGGGTGAATATAAAAGGTCGTAAAAAAATTTTGAAATACAGGTGATGAATCCGCTAAATATCGTCTTAAGTCATTTCTATTAAACTAATCATACTTTTTATATTTTTATCGTTAAGTTCACATTATTTTACATCTAAAACACGTCTTTACAATACATTTGGGTGAATATAAAAGGTCGTAAAAAAATTTTGAAATACAGGTGATGAATCCGCTAAATATCGTCTTAAGTCATTTCTATTAAACTAATCATACTTTTTATATTTTTAACGTTAAGTTCACATTATTTTACATCTAAAACACGTATTTACAATACATTTGGGTGAATACAAAAAATAGAAAAAAAATTTGGGAAAAAATTTGGTAAAAACTGGTGATAATTTCGCTAAATATCGATTAAAGTCATTTCTATTAAACTAATCATACTTTTTATATTTTTAACGTTAAGTTCACATTATTTTACATCTAAAACACGTCTTTACAATACATTTGGGTGAATATAAAAGGTCGTAAAAAAATTTTGAAATACAGGTGATGAATCCGCTAAATATCGTATTAAGACATTTCTATTAAACTCATCATACTTTTTATATTTTTATCGTTAAGTTCACATTATTTTACATCTAAAACACGTGTTTACAATACATTTGGGTGAATATAAAAGGTCGTAAAAAAATTTTGAAATACAGGTGATGAATCCGCTAAATATCGTCTTAAGTCATTTCTATTAAACTAATCATACTTTTTATATTTTTAACGTTAAGTTCACATTATTTTACATCTAAAACACGTCTTTACAATACATTTAGGTGAATATAAAAGGTCGTAAAAAAATATTGAAATACAGGTGATGAATCCGCTAAATATCGTCTTAAGTCATTTCTATTAAACTAATCATACTTTTTATATTTTTAACGTTAAGTTCACATTATTTTACATCTAAAACACGTATTTACAATACATTTGGGTGAATACAAAAAATAGAAAAAAAATTTGGGAAAAAATTTGGTAAAAAATGGTGATAATTCCGCTAAATATCGTTTAAAGTCATTTGTATTGAACTAATCATACTTTTTATATTTTTATCGTTAAGTTCACATTATTTTACATCTAAAACACGTCTTTACAATACATTTGGGTGAATATAAAAGGTCGTAAAAAAATTTTGAAATACAGGTGATGAATCCGCTAAATATCGTCTTAAGTCATTTCTATTAAACTAATCATACTTTTTATATTTTTATCGTTAAGTTCACATTATTTTACATCTAAAACACGTCTTTACAATACATTTGGGTGAATATAAAAGGTCGTAAAAAAATTTTGAAATACAGGTGATGAATCCGCTAAATATCGTCTTAAGTCATTTCTATTAAACTAATCATACTTTTTATATTTTTATCGTTAAGTTCACATTATTTTACATCTAAAACACGTCTTTACAATACATTTGGGTGAATATAAAAGGTCGTAAAAAAATTTTGAAATACAGGTGATGAATCCGCTAAATATCGTCTTAAGTCATTTCTATTAAACTAATCATACTTTTTATATTTTTATCGTTAAGTTCACATTATTTTACATCTAAAACACGTCTTTACAATACATTTGGGTGAATATAAAAGGTCGTAAAAAAATTTTGAAATACAGGTGATGAATCCGCTAAATATCGTCTTAAGTCATTTCTATTAAACTAATCATACTTTTTATATTTTTATCGTTAAGTTCACATTATTTTACATCTAAAACACGTCTTTACAATACATTTGGGTGAATATAAAAGGTCGTAAAAAAATTTTGAAATACAGGTGATGAATCCGCTAAATATCGTCTTAAGTCATTTCTATTAAACTAATCATACTTTTTATATTTTTAACGTTAAGTTCACATTATTTTACATCTAAAACACGTATTTACAATACATTTGGGTGAATACAAAAAATAGAAAAAAAATTTGGGAAAAAATTTGGTAAAAAATGGTGATAATTTCGCTAAATATCGATTAAAGTCATTTCTATTAAACTAATCATACTTTTTATATTTTTAACGTTAAGTTCACATTATTTTACATCTAAAACACGTCTTTACAATACATTTGGGTGAATATAAAAGGTCGTAAAAAAATTTTGAAATACAGGTGATGAATCCGCTAAATATCGTATTAAGACATTTCTATTAAACTCATCATACTTTTTATATTTTTATCGTTAAGTTCACATTATTTTACATCTAAAACACGTATTTACAATACATTTGGGTGAATATAAAAGGTCGTAAAAAAATTTTGAAATACAGGTGATGAATCCGCTAAATATCGTCTTAAGTCATTTGTATTGAACTAATCATACTTTTTATATTTTTATCGTTAAGTTCACATTATTTTACATCTAAAACACGTCTTTACAATACATTTGGGTGAATATAAAAGGTCGTAAAAAAATTTTGAAATACAGGTGATGAATCCGCTAAATATCGTCTTAAGTCATTTCTATTAAACTAATCATACTTTTAATATTTTTATCGTTAAGTTCACATTATTTTACATCTAAAACACGTCTTTACAATACGTGATGAATCCGCTAAATATCGTCTTAAGTCATTTCTATTAAACTAATCATACTTTTTATATTTTTATCGTTAAGTTCACATTATTTTACATCTAAAACACGTCTTTACAATACATTTGGGTGAATATAAAAGGTCGTAAAAAAATTTTGAAATACAGGTGATGAATCCGCTAAATATCGTCTTAAGTCATTTCTATTAAACTAATCATACTTTTTATATTTTTATCGTTAAGTTCACATTATTTTACATCTAAAACACGTCTTTACAATACATTTGGGTGAATATAAAAGGTCGTAAAAAAATTTTGAAATACAGGTGATGAATCCGCTAAATATCGTCTTAAGTCATTTCTATTAAACTAATCATACTTTTTATATTTTTAACGTTAAGTTCACATTATTTTACATCTAAAACACGTATTTACAATACATTTGGGTGAATACAAAAAATAGAAAAAAAATTTGGGAAAAAATTTGGTAAAAAATGGTGATAATTTCGCTAAATATCGATTAAAGTCATTTCTATTAAACTAATCATACTTTTTATATTTTTAACGTTAAGTTCACATTATTTTACATCTAAAACACGTCTTTACAATACATTTGGGTGAATATAAAAGGTCGTAAAAAAATTTTGAAATACAGGTGATGAATCCGCTAAATATCGTATTAAGACATTTCTATTAAACTCATCATACTTTTTATATTTTTATCGTTAAGTTCACATTATTTTACATCTAAAACACGTATTTACAATACATTTGGGTGAATATAAAAGGTCGTAAAAAAATTTTGAAATACAGGTGATGAATCCGCTAAATATCCTCTTAAGTCATTTCTATTAAACTAATCATACTTTTTATATTTTTAACGTTAAGTTCACATTATTTTACATCTAAAACACGTATTTACAATACATTTGGGTGAATACAAAAAAAAGAAAAAAAATTTGGGAAAAAATTTGGTAAAAAATGGTGATAATTCCGCTAAATATCGTTTAAAGTCATTTGTATTGAACTAATCATACTTTTTATATTTTTATCGTTAAGTTCACATTATTTTACATCTAAAACACGTCTTTACAATACATTTGGGTGAATATAAAAGGTCGTAAAAAAATTTTGAAATACAGGTGATGAATCCGCTAAATATCGTCTTAAGTCATTTCTATTAAACTAATCATACTTTTTATATTTTTATCGTTAAGTTCACATTATTTTACATCTAAAACACGTCTTTACAATACATTTGGGTGAATATAAAAGGTCGTAAAAAAATTTTGAAATACAGGTGATGAATCCGCTAAATATCGTCTTAAGTCATTTCTATTAAACTAATCATACTTTTTATATTTTTATCGTTAAGTTCACATTATTTTACATCTAAAACACGTCTTTACAATACATTTGGGTGAATATAAAAGGTCGTAAAAAAATTTTGAAATACAGGTGATGAATCCGCTAAATATCGTCTTAAGTCATTTCTATTACACTAATCATACTTTTTATATTTTTAACGTTAAGTTCACATTATTTTACATCTAAAACACGTATTTACAATACATTTGGGTGAATACAAAAAATAGAAAAAAAATTAGGGAAAAAATTTGGTAAAAAATGGTGATAATTTCGCTAAATATCGATTAAAGTCATTTCTATTAAACTAATCATACTTTTTATATTTTTAACGTTAAGTTCACATTATTTTACATCTAAAACACGCCTTTACAATACATTTGGGTGAATATAAAAGGTCGTAAAAAAATTTTGAAATACAGGTGATGAATCCGCTAAATATTGTCTTAAGTCATTTCTATTAAACTAATCATACTTTTTATATTTTTATCGTTATTTTCACATTATTTTACATCTAAAACACGTATTTACAATACATTTGGGTGAATACAAAAAATAGAAAAAAAATTAGGGAAAAAATTTGGTAAAAAATGGTGATAATTTCGCTAAATATCGATTAAAGTCATTTGTATTGAACTAATCATACTTTTTATATTTTTATCGTTTAGTTCACATTATTTTACATCTAAAACACGTCTTTACAATACATTTAGGTGAATATAAAAGGTCGTAAAAAAATTTTGAAATACAGGTGATGAATCCGCTAAATATCGTCTTAAGTCATTTCTATTAAACTAATCATACTTTTTATATTTTTAACGTTAAGTTCACATTATTTTACATCTAAAACACGAATTTACAATACATTTGGGTGAATACAAAAAATAGAAAAAAAATTTGGGAAAAAATTTGGTAAAAAATGGTGATAATTTCGCTAAATATCGATTAAAGTCATTTCTATTAAACTAATCATACTTTTTATATTTTTATCGTTAAGTTCACATTATTTTACATCTAAAACACGTCTTTACAATACATTTGGGTGAATATAAAAGGTCGTAAAAAAATTTTGAAATACAGGTGATGAATCCGCTAAATATCGTCTTAAGTCATTTCTATTAAACTAATCATACTTTTTATATTTTTAACGTTAAGTTCACATTATTTTACATCTAAAACACGTATTTACAATACATTTGGGTGAATACAAAAAATAGAAAAAAAATTTGGGAAAAAATTTGGTAAAAAATGGTGATAATTTCGCTAAATATCGATTAAAGTCATTTCTATTAAACTAATCATACTTTTTATATTTTTAACGTTAAGTTCACATTATTTTACATCTAAAACACGTCTTTACAATACATTTGGGTGAATATAAAAGGTCGTAAAAAAATTTTGAAATACAGGTGATGAATCCGCTAAATATCGTATTAAGACATTTCTATTAAACTCATCATACTTTTTATATTTTTATCGTTAAGTTCACATTATTTTACATCTAAAACACGTATTTACAATACATTTGGGTGAATATAAAAGGTCGTAAAAAAATTTTGAAATACAGGTGATGAATCCTCTAAATATCGTCTTAAGTCATTTCTATTAAACTAATCATACTTTTTATATTTTTAACGTTAAGTTCACATTATTTTACATCTAAAACACGTATTTACAATACATTTGGGTGAATACAAAAAATTGAAAAAAAATTTGGGAAAAAATTGGGTAAAAAATGGTGATAATTCCGCTAAATATCGTTTAAAGTCATTTGTATTGAACTAATCATACTTTTTATATTTTTATCGTTAAGTTCACATTATTTTACATCTAAAACACGTCTTTACAATACATTTGGGTGAATATAAAAGGTCGTAAAAAAATTTTGAAATACAGGTGATGAATCCGCTAAATATCGTCTTAAGTCATTTCTATTAAACTAATCATACTTTTTATATTTTTATCGTTAAGTTCACATTATTTTACATCTAAAACATGTCTTTACAATACATTTGGGTGAATATAAAAGGTCGTAAAAAAATTTTGAAATACAGGTGATGAATTCGCTAAATATCGTCTTAAGTCATTTCTATTAAACTAATCATACTTTTTATATTTTTATCGTTAAGTTCACATTATTTTACATCTAAAACACGTCTTTACAATACATTTGGGTGAATATAAAAGGTCGTAAAAAAATTTTGAAATACAGGTGATGAATCCGCTAAATATCGTCTTAAGTCATTTCTATTAAACTAATCATACTTTTTATATTTTTATCGTTAAGTTCACATTATTTTACATCTAAAACACGTCTTTACAATACATTTGGGTGAATATAAAAGGTCGTAAAAAAATTTTGAAATACAGGTGATGAATCCGCTAAATATCGTCTTAAGTCATTTCTATTAAACTAATCATACTTTTTATATTTTTATCGTTAAGTTCACATTATTTTACATCTAAAACACGTCTTTACAATACATTTGGGTGAATATAAAAGGTCGTAAAAAAATTTTGAAATACAGGTGATGAATCCGCTAAATATCGTCTTAAGTCATTTCTATTAAACTAATCATACTTTTTATATTTTTATCGTTAAGTTCACATTATTTTACATCTAAAACACGTCTTTACAATACATTTGGGTGAATATAAAAGGTCGTAAAAAAATTTTGAAATACAGGTGATGAATCCGCTAAATATCGTCTTAAGTCATTTCTATTAAACTAATCATACTTTTTATATTTTTAACGTTAAGTTCACATTATTTTACATCTAAAACACGTATTTACAATACATTTGGGTGAATACAAAAAATAGAAAAAAAATTTGGGAAAAAATTTGGTAAAAAATGGTGATAATTTCGCTAAATATCGATTAAAGTCATTTCTATTAAACTAATCATACTTTTTATATTTTTAACGTTAAGTTCACATTATTTTACATCTAAAACACGTCTTTACAATACATTTGGGTGAATATAAAAGGTCGTAAAAAAATTTTGAAATACAGGTGATGAATCCGCTAAATATCGTATTAAGACATTTCTATTAAACTCATCATACTTTTTATATTTTTATCGTTAAGTTCACATTATTTTACATCTAAAACACGTGTTTACAATACATTTGGGTGAATATAAAAGGTCGTAAAAAAATTTTGAAATACAGGTGATGAATCCGCTAAATATCGTCTTAAGTCATTTCTATTAAACTAATCATACTTTTTATATTTTTAACGTTAAGTTCACATTATTTTACATCTAAAACACGTCTTTACAATACATTTAGGTGAATATAAAAGGTCGTAAAAAAATATTGAAATACAGGTGATGAATCCGCTAAATATCGTCTTAAGTCATTTCTATTAAACTAATCATACTTTTTATATTTTTAACGTTAAGTTCACATTATTTTACATCTAAAACACGTATTTACAATACATTTGGGTGAATACAAAAAATAGAAAAAAAATTTGGGAAAAAATTTGGTAAAAAATGGTGATAATTCCGCTAAATATCGTTTAAAGTCATTTGTATTGAACTAATCATACTTTTTATATTTTTATCGTTAAGTTCACATTATTTTACATCTAAAACACGTCTTTACAATACATTTGGGTGAATATAAAAGGTCGTAAAAAAATTTTGAAATACAGGTGATGAATCCGCTAAATATCGTCTTAAGTCATTTCTATTAAACTAATCATACTTTTTATATTTTTATCGTTAAGTTCACATTATTTTACATCTAAAACACGTCTTTACAATACATTTGGGTGAATATAAAAGGTCGTAAAAAAATTTTGAAATACAGGTGATGAATCCGCTAAATATCGTCTTAAGTCATTTCTATTAAACTAATCAT